>NW_022107431.1:8487038-8488384 GCF_000313985.2 Echinops telfairi
AAATGCGCTTTACACAATTGACGTGTGTATGGATTGGGATAACAGTTGTATGAGCCCCCAATAAAATGATTTTTTTAAAAGAAAAAAAAAAAAAAGCTCTCTCGTACACGCATATGAGTGTCTCTGGATTTGTTTCTCTAGTCAACCTGGCCTAACACACAGATCATATTAAAGCTGGCCAGTACCAGTACAGTTCAGTTTACCTAGAATAAAGATAATTTCAGATTGCCTAAGATATAATTTGTATGTGTCCCATTTCATTTTTGACAACTTCTAATTTCCTTAGATTCATATTTGGTACAGTCCACACTCCGGTTATTATGGATGTTTTCAGCTTTCTTCTCACTTGTGACGCACCAGCAAATGGCAGTCTTGAAAATGTTACTTCATTTGCCTCATTAATGTTGACTCTACTTTAAGGAGGCAGCTCTACCCTAGTTGTATTTTCAGTGCCTCCTAATCTGAGATCATCTTCTGACACTATATTAAACTACATTATGCTCCTATGCATAAGATATGCCTAGGTTTTTTTGGGAAGTAGATTTTGTTTCTAGTTTGTCTTAGGCTGGAAGTTCCATTAAAGTCTGTTTATCCAATGTTGAGAAGAAAACAATGGGACCAACGGTCCCAGGGGTACATGGGAGAGTGGGCAGTGAGGAAAGGGAAGACATGTTGGCTAACCCAGGGACAAGGGAACAACGAGTGGTTCAAAATCAGTGGCATGAGGGTGCATGGGAAGACTGGTAGGGAATGATCTAGGGCAATGTAACCGAGAGGAATTACTGAAACCCAAATGAAGTCTGAGCATGGTGGTGGGACAAGAGGAATGCAAAAGGAAATAGAGGAAAGAAGCAGGAGGCAAAGGGAATACAGGTCTAAATACAGGCATTTATATATGCAAATATATTTATGATTATGGGGGAAATAGATATATGTGCATATATTTATAGGTTTAGTAGTAGGGTAGCAGATGGGCATTGGGCCTCCTCTCAAGTACTCCCTCAATTCAAGAACATTTTGCTCAACTAAATGGTCATTCCATGATACCCACCTTCCCGACACGATCGTTGAAGACAAACGTGTGCATAAGAAAATGTGGTGAAGAAAGCTGATGGTGCCTGGCTATCAAAAGATATAGTGTCTGGGGTATTAAAGGCTTGAAGGTAAACAAGCAGCCATCTAGTCCAGAAGTAACAAAGCCCCCATGGAAGAAGCACGCCAGCTTGTGTGATCACAATGGGTTGAAGGGACCAGGTATGAAGCACCAAAGAACAAAAAATCATATCATTGTGAATGAGGGGGAGTGCTAGATGGGGACCCAATGCCCATCTGTAGACAACTGGACA
>NW_022107431.1:8489412-8498095 GCF_000313985.2 Echinops telfairi
CTCCTGCAGTTGGCATCATTGCCTCTGTTTTGTGAGGTGGAGGACTTTGTGAACTGGTGTTGGGTTAATGGGTTAATGTTGGACTTGTGGGTTTGGGCAGCATTGGGTTGGGATGTTTTCGTGATGCACACTTTCTTTACATAAAACTCTCTCTTATAAAAAAAAAGTCTGTTTATCATATTACCATGATGGTATTTAAAATATTGATGGCATAGCTTCTAACATTATAGCAACATACGAGCTACCACAGCACAACACACTTGCCATGAGCTAGACTCAAATGTGGATTGACTAGTGCCTTGAATTGCTTGACAAATGTGAGAAATCATACAGAATAGAGTTTTTGTTTGCTAAAGAAGAAATTTAGGAGCTTTGCTGCAGCTGCTATATGGGTCCCAATGATTTTTTGATAAAAATATTTGACTAGTGATTCCAAGTAGCTTGGCCATGATATTTTGAGGAACTACTAGGTGATAAGAGGGCCCAAGGAAGGTGGCTGCTGTTAGTTGGCATCAAGTCAGTTATGACTCGTGAGAATCTCGTGTATAATAGAAGAAATTGCCTGGCCTTGCTGCATCTTCACGACTGTTGATATGTTTGAATTCAATAATTGGTCATGGTGCCAGTCCATTTCATTGATCTTTCACTCAGCTTTTACTTGAGGGTACTAATTCTCAGTTTTTTCTCTCCTCTTACTCAATCTCAGCAAAAGATCTCTATCTGGGTTTGTGTTAGTCTGGGTACTTTAAAAAAACAAATCCACAGAAACTCATGTATAAAAAAGAGTTTTATATAAAGCTTAAGTATGCGTCAAGAAAACATCCCAACCCAGTGCTGCCCAAGCCCACAAGTCCAACATTAACCCACTAACCCATATGTCCAACACCAATCCATAAAGTCCTCCTCTATCTCACAAAACAGACCAATGATGCTGACTGCAGGAGGAAAGCCGAATCAGTGAATGTGTAAGCATCTCAGCACTGGCAGGGTTCTCCACACGGCTGCTCCAGCACCAAGGGCTGCATCAGGGTAGGTCCATGTGGCTTCCCCATGGGGATGTCTTGCAGGAAGTGAGCTTTGCCAGCTGAAGCAGGGAACTGGCTAAGGCAGCTGCACCCTAGTCCGACCATCAGAAAGCAAGAGACCAGAGAACTAGGCAAGGCTCACCGAACCATTTATCCTTCCACCCTTCAATTGACCCCACATGTGTTTATCAGCCAGGTTGGCACAATAAACTAATTGCTTCAGGGTTGTATGACTAGTAGGAATTTAGCTATGAAGTATTCTTTCACTGTTTCCACTCCAGGCAACCATCTCTTACTGAGGGGTGGTGTTGCATCAGGGAATGGACAGGGGGGTAGGGACAGGCAAAAGTGCCAGGGCAAGGATCTGACATTGTTCAAGGACCGTGGAACACATTGACTGTCTTCCGTGTAACCTCATCATCATCCCATTAGGAAGATAGAAAAGGAGGAGGTGGGCAGGTGGGACCGAATGAGAGGGATTTCTAGAGGATTTCCCTTTCACCCAGGATCACATGGAACATGACTGTTTATAAAAGTAAAAAATATTAAATTAGGGTGAATCAAGTCAGCTTATGATATGTATCATAAAGCATGCTTAAAAATTTTTTCTGTTTGGGCTAGAACTACTAACTTACATTTTCTATAAGTGTGGAAACTGACAGACAGAGTCTTCCTGAATGGACTCATGAATCAAACACCTTGTTGTTGAGTCAATTCTGACTCATGAGGACCCGAGGGGACTGAGTAGAACTGCCTCACAGGGTTTCCAAAGCTGTCAATCATTACAGACGCATCTTTATCCCCACAGAATGACTGGTGGGTTCGGACTGCTGACATTTCTGTGAGCAGTCAAGAGCTTAATCTCTGCACCACCAATGTTTTTCTGTTTAGTCCACATCACTGTTTTTCTCAATATAAAAAGCACCTGATGTGCAAACCCGCAATAAACTGTTTTTTTTGAAAAAGCACCTGAAAAACTCTAGGGCATATTAGTATCAGCTTGAGTTTGATAAGGCGCGCGCATGCGCGCGCGCACACACACCCCCACACCCACTCACCCCCCCACCCACACCCTACCCCCACCAAACTGGAAAAAAGCTCCACTGGGTGGAGCTTTAGTAGTACATATTTTTTCCACTAGGTGAGCATCAAGCAACTCCCTCCGAGTTAGTGCACCCAGTGGTGTCACCTGGGAAGGTTCTCTCTGGTCACAGTGAATTTTTTCAAAAAAGCAGTTTTGTTTGAACCTCATTTTTTGTGATAGCTATTTTAAGAGAACAGCATGCAGCTGTGAAATTTTGTTTCCTGCTCAGGAAAAATGCCACGGAAATTGTTGTGATGTTAAAGACAGCTAACAAGGACAATGGGAAAACCTCAAATGTATGAGTGTTTTTCTTGTTTCAGAAAAGGTAAAATGTCGATTGACGACAAACCTTGTTCTGGACATCTGTCAACTTCTCGAACAGATGAAAATGTTGGCTAGTAGTGCATTTGGAGTTTGTTCCACCAGGTCAGACTGTTAATTAAACTTTCTATTTGGAGGTTCTGAAAAGATGGCCTAACCATGTGTGACAGAAAAGGTTTGACTCGTGGCAGATGTGGGACTGTTTTGCCACCAGGACAAAGCACCTGCTCATGCAGGCATCTCAGTGCACCAATGTTTGGCAAAACCCAGCATGCCTTGCTTCCCCACACACCGTACTCACCTGACCTCACTCTGTGTGACTTCTTTTTGTTTTCATTAATGAAGAGGGACTTGAAAGGACAGTGACTTGATGACATAGAAGAGGTGAAGAAAAAACAAGGGAGGTGCTGTCAGCCACCCAAACAGATGAGTTTGAAAAATGCTTCCAATAATGGAATCACAGATTTGACAAATGTATTAAGTGTAATGGAGAGTATTTTGAAGGTGCTAAGGTTGTTTTGCAGAAAAATTTAAATACATATCTTTGAAAAAAATTATGGTTTTCTTTATGGTACCTCTATTTTATATATATATATATACACACACACACACTATATATATACATACACTATATATACACACACACTATATATATACACACACACTATATATATATACACACACACACTATATATATATTTTGTTACACCCTAACAAAAACTGCCACCACCAAAATAATTTCCTGACTGCAATAGTATATATATATATATATATATATATATATATATATATAAACAGTCTGGCAACAGGTTTGTTGTTGTATTATAATATGTGAATATATTGATATGGCATATAAAAATACTTATGTTATATCTCCTGTGCCTTTATATTTTATACATATTTTATATCTCTCGATGTTATCTATATCTTTAACCTTTCTCTCTATACTTCATATCTCATGTAAAGCAAGTCTCAAGTTTGGCAGTCCAGGGTTGGTATAGATAGCATCATGGTGACAGCCATCCCAGGTCCTTCCAGATTATTGCTTTTTCATACTGGGCTTTTATTTCCAAGGTTACCTCATGGTCAAGTATCACCAGATCTAGCCGTCAAATCTGCCGTCCAGATGGCAGGAGCGAGGAAGTAGAAGGATTTGCCAATGAAAGACATGCAACAGGACACACGTAATATCTCTGCTTACGGTTCATTGTCTACAACGTGCCTACCCTTAACCACTACAGTTGCTGGAGGATTCGTAATCTGGACAAAAATTGTTGATATTCTCTAAATCTCAGTATTTTTCTGGGAATGCATACATCTGCTCTGGCTAGAAGTTAGAAGGTCATATAAGCAAAAGAAAATTATGAACAATTGGTAAACTATGGGCCTGATGGTAGCTTCAGTGGCACATATACTAAAATATAAGCCTGCTTTAGTGCCAAGTCAAACATTATCTTACATGAAAAGTTGTAGCTTTGTTACACCCTCACAAAACTGCCACCACCAAAATAATTTCCTGACTGCAATAGTTATTTGTTTCATATGTGTGTTCATTTTATACTCTCTGCAAAGATTTGTGTCAGGTGCTATGGGGAGTAGGAAGTTTCCTTGGAGAAGTTTGCAGTAGAATAAGGAAGAGAAGGTTGTGCAAACTTTTACAATGAGCCACGGAAGCATAAATGGGAATTTAATGATAAAATGATGCACTGATGGTACCTGACACAGATTTTATTTTATGGTTCACTTTAATTGCTATGTTCTGTGCACACAGAGATTTCTTGTCTGTGGATGATGCTCAGTATATTGGATCCATTTTGATGGTTGTTCCTATTCCATCAAAGAAGAAAGCAGTAAGCCAGTAGCTCCTAGAAACAGTTGACCCAGGATTGCTGCTTTTAATAATCCATTTTAGGGACAGAATTCTCTGACTATTTTCAGGAAATCAACCTGTGTGTGTGCATAAAGATGGCCTGAATCAAGGAAGAAGATGTCTGGTGGGTGAGCGACTCTGCCCCTTGCTCATTGTATCAAAGAGGTCAAGTTCTGTAGTCTGGCGGGCAAGAGCAGCTGAAAGGCATCTAGACGGGTTTGTTTGACTAGAAAGCAATGGAGACGGAGGAGATGGGTGGTTTCAGGGTCAATGAAGGAGTAGTCTTTACTGCAATGCTAATAGGGTCATTGAGAAGGTGGTTTCTGCGATGGTCACAACATTCCCATATATGTACATGGCATTTACCTCCTAGGTATGTGACAGAATGCTGGGTTTATCTGTCTTGTTATATTTGCTTCATTCTATCCACACACCACCTGTCTGTCAGTTTGTCATACTGTGGTGCCTTGCATGTTGTCATGATTCTGGAAGCTAGACCATTGGTATTTACAATACCAGCAGGGTCATGTGTGATGAACAGGTTTCATCAGAGCCTCCAGACTAAGAAACTATGAAACAAGGTCTGGATATTTGCTTCGGATAATGAGCCAAGGAAGACTTTGTGGGACACAATAGAATGCTCTCCAGCTGGACCCAAACATGTCAATGGTCCTGAAGATGGCACCAGCCTGGCAATGCTTTGTTGTGTTATACATAGGCTGCCGTGAGTTGGCGATGACTTGACAGCAGCTGACAACTGCATCCCATTCAGGGTGTTTGTAACGTTGGTAGTTGGCAGTTGTAAGCTTGAGCCCTTTTACAAAGCCAAAGGCATTTTTGGTTGGGACCATACTCTGGCATTTCGTTGCAGGTGCCCGTGGTCTGACATGAAGGTAAGTTGGCTCTGGCTGTGTAAGCCAGGGTGTGATCTTCTTTTACTAGTACTCATTTCTGAGGTTTTAAAATGCCCTTTACTTCCTACCAGGCAATATGAGCCTGTCTTTCTTTCTTTGCCTGAAGATAAATAAACGCAGCAATGAGATAACAACCTCATCTTGTCCATCAGAAAATTGAGAAATGGGGCTTTTTGCTCATCAGGTTCACACTCCTGGCTTTCCTGAATGTCCGTTCTTCTACACTGCCACGTTTTCTGCCAAATTTTCCCCTCGAGATGTGCCATGGAAAGTTCTAATTTTAGAGGAACACAAATTTCACAGTGTTTGCCAAGCAATGTGGACCCATTTAAAACATGAAAGTAGTTTCGTGAAGTTCTGCTTTTTAAAAAGGAGTGTTCTGTTCATTTAGACATATTGGTTGGGAAACTTAAATTTCCATTTGAGTTTTTGGACTGTTGTCATCACAACAACCATTGAAAGCTTTGATAAGACTGGAGTTGATGGTCCCCAGCAAGGGGCTTTAATGAGTGTCTCATGCAGATATGTTGGCAATTATTGCACATTGCTTAAAAAGACCACTTGATTGGGTGCACGCTTTGAATCCAATGAGTACTCTTGTGCGCTGAAGAGGTCTGGATTGAGTTGTTCATCCATCACTTGCATTCAAGCTTGCAAGCCCAAGCAGGAGGTATTTCTAATGAGTTTGATGGGTCTTTTCCCATGAAAGTAGACACAGGCTGGCCCATTTCTTCTAGGGATAATGGGGTTCATCTGATGTTTATAAGGCAGGGATACATTTAAAATCATAGCAGATGCTTTGAGTTTTGGCTCTCCCGAGACTTGGCTGAATTCATCATAATCATCATATAAAAATGATTTATCAGTCCCTTCTTCATAGCTTCTATCTTTGTATCTCATACCACTGTCATGACTAGTAGGTGGGCACCATTACCATTGATTACTCTCAACTGCAAAATTCCAGTCCTGTGCCTCTTTCCCAGCCTATTTTTGGTCAGTCTGCTCTGAGCTGTGTGGACTCTCTTACTCCCCCCCTTTTTTTTGAGTGAACCAGGAGATTTTGTTATTTATTTGTCATTCACTATTATTCTTTAGTATATAGCTCCTTTTACTACCTGCACTCCGACCTCTGCGGAGAGGTCCAGTGAGAAAAAGACCCCCACACTGGGCTAGCTGATGTGTACGATAGATCTGGAACTACTTGTTGAGTGATCACATGAATGGTTCTGACCATTTTGAAATGATCCTGGTACTAGAGACGTAAGTAGTGCAGTTGATGATTCAGTTACTGTAAAATTGGCTAACGTGAACAGCCCTGCACTCTTTCTTTAGTGTATTGACAATCCTTATGATAGATTATGGTGTAGATGACCAGGATAGCTGTATTGTGCCATATAGCAAGTTCCAGGCTGTGCTTGAGATAATTGGATCTGCACTCATTCAATATAATTTCATCTCCTTTATGTACCACTCAATTTTTTAAAAAGAATTTATTGTTACACCCTTCCAGCCTGAAAAAAGAAGAAAGCAGTTACCCCCCTGAGGAAGTGGGCAAAAAACCTGGACAGAAGTTTCACTTGGAAGGAGACCTGAATGGCCGATAAACATATGAGAATATGCTCCCGATCATTAGCCATCAGAGAAACGGAAATGAAAACAACCATGAGATATCACCTAACACCCTTGGGGATAGCCCAAATCAGAAAATCAGAGAGTAACAAATATTGAAGGGAATGTGGCAAGAGAGGAACTCACCTCCACTGATGGTGGTCGTGCAGATACGTATAGCCTCTGTGGAAAGCGATCTGGCGACATTTGAAGCAAATTGAAATTGAGTTACCTTATGACCCAGCTATCCCTCTACTGGGCATATACCCAGAAGAGGTAAGAAATAGACCACCACCAGTCATCTGCCCCCCAATGTTTAATGCAGCACAGTTGCAAAGAATTGGAAACAGCCTAAAGTCCCATTGGTTGACAAGTGGATCAGAAAACTGGCACAGACACACAATGGTGGACTCACATCCCTAGAAAGCACTGATGATGGCATGAAGCACATCACCTCGTGGGGAGAGTTGGAGGAAATTACACTAAGGGAAGGCAGCCAATCACAAAAGGACAAGTACAACAAGAGTCCACTGAGGTAAGTATAACCAGTCCAGCAGGTATAGAAGAAAAGCCACTTCTCTCACACTGTACGGGTTGAGATACAGGCAGTCGGGTGGGGACAGGCCAAACCCAAGGATGTACATGTCATTCCAACATCAAGAAGGGGGAAGGGGAGGGAGATAAAGAGGAAAAAAGAGGAGGGGGAGACATTGGCACTGGGGGAGCCTGGCACTAACCCACCCAGAGGGAGAATATTGGTTATATCTCCACAGAATCAGGTGTGCATGCAAACCCCACCACAATGCACCAGCTTTGAGGGCAAAGTAACCACATGGAGCAATGCATGAATAGAGTGCACTACAGGGCCGGCCCCAATCAGAGCCAAACTGACCCCCTCCCTAGAAATAAGTGCTACAGAGGACAGCATGAACCCTACAGGTTGAGGAGAGGGGCTGGCCTGCTACACTAAGAAAGAAAAAGAGAGAGTGAGGTTCTAGACCCCATATCGGCACACCAAGCCCTAAGGACGCCATCGCTGCATGGAGCTGCTAAGGCACAGAGAGGACTGTAGGGCCGACAACAGCTCAAGACATGATGACCCCTCGTTAGAGCATACTGGGACAGAGGACAATACTGGGGACACATGGCAGGAAGTGAGTCCAGTCTGAACTCCCCACAGCAGGGTGAACCAAGAAGGGAACATAACAGATCGGTAATGTGAGCAAAGCCACAAAGTCCCTGAGGAGCCCCCAAATAGACTTCAGACTAGAAGGGGCAGTTCTTGGGACACCCCCACCCCCAAGGATAGGTGAGGAGATAGTTATAAAGGTCAGTGGACAGACCTGGAATTATCTATGCTTCTTCATTTATTTTTGCTAGTTATTATTATTTTTCTTTACATGTATATTTCTTCTATTTCCTTTTTCCCCTCTTTGTGTTCAATTTTTTGTTTTCTTTTTTTATTGTCTACATTATTGTTAGTTTGCCTACCTACATAAGATAGGCATGGGAAACAAGCTTAAGGAGAAAGCAACGGGACCAATGGTCCTGGAGGGATTTAGGGGGAGGAGGAGGTGGGGGAAGAGAGTGGTGAGCAAGCAACGCCATAGACAAAGGAACAACTAGGGAATTAAAACCAACAACAAGGAGGACATAGAGATCCTGGGGCTGTTGGAGTAGCAGCCATCTGGCTGAGAGGAATTACTAAGAGGCAGAAGAAGGGTGAGTGTGATGGTGGGAAAGGAGGAAGGTAAAGGAAATAGGAAAGATCTAGGGGGCTGGTCCCAGCCCCAAATACTAAGTGGATGCCTGCCCCTCCCCTGAGAAGAATGTATCTCAAAGGATGGCACTGAATCTGCAG
>NW_022107431.1:8500093-8567848 GCF_000313985.2 Echinops telfairi
TGAGAAACAATGTACAAATGCGCTTTACACAATTGATGTGTGTATGGATTGGGATAACAGTTGTATGAGCCCCTAATAAAATGTTAAAAAAAAAAGGAAATAAGAAAGATCTAGGAAGCAAAAGTATTGATAGAGGTATAAACATAGGTGTGCACTTATGTAAATATATTAATTCACAAAAATAGAGGTATTGGCATGGGAGGGGTACATAAATTTATGTGGCAACACATTGAGGAAGTGGATAGACTTTGGGCCTCTGCTCAAGCCCTTCCTCAACGCAAGAACACTTCGTTCTAACAACCTGGCATTCGATGATGCTCACCCTCCTGGCATGATCACTGAAGACAAAATGCGTGCACAGCAAATGTGGTGAAGAAAGCGGATGGTGGCCGGCTATCAAAAGATATAGCATCTGGGGTCTTAAAGGCTTGGAGTTAAACAAGCAGCCACCTGACAGAGAAATAACAAGCCCACATGGAGAAACACACCAGCCTGTGAAATCATGAGGTATCGATGGGATTAGGTAACAGGCATTAGAGGACAACAAACAAACAAACAAACAAACAAACTGTTGATAACAAGGAGGGTCAGAACAGAGACCCAAAACCCATCTGTAACATCCCCTCACAGAAGGGTTGCAAGGAAGGGATGAATCAACCAGGGTGAACTATAGCAACATTGAAACATACAATATTCCTCTGGTTCCTTGAGGCTTCCTCAACCCCCACTATCATGTCCCCAATCCTGCCTTTCACTTTGGACTAGGCTGGAGCTTGTACACAGGTATAGAGAGCTCAGGCATATGGGATCCAGGTCAGATTGATAACCCTTTGAAGGACAGAAATGGGAGTAGTGATACCAGGAGGGTAGGGGGAAGGTGTTGGGAGGAGGAGGGAAGAAACCGAGGGTGATGGGAGACAGCGGTCAGTGTAAGATATGAAAATAATAATTTATAATTTATCAAGGGGTGAGAGGGTGGAAGGGAATACCAAGGGCTCAAATAGAATATAAATGTTTAGGAAATAATGATGGCAACATATGTACAAATATGCTTGATACAATTGATGTATGGATTGTTATAAGAGCTGTAAGAGCCCTCAACAATATGATCTTTAAAAAAATAAAAAAGAAAACAAGCAAACAAACAAAAATAATTTATTATTAATTGGGAGTTAATACATATATCATATCATTCCATCATTCAATCATGTCAAGCAGAATTGTAAAATTGTTACCACAATCAGTTTTTAAACATTCTTTTTCTTCCTGGAAATTTCCATGTGTTTTTTGGAAAACAAAAAAAAACCCCAAACCAAAAAACAACACAACTGTTTACTGATGACTATTTTACCTTACTACCACTAAAAAGACTAAAGCATTTTACCTGGTCCCCTTATATGTTGAACATACACGTGAGCCTGTGCTGTTGTGTGTTGTTAGTCATCATTGAGTTGGTTCCTAGCCATACGGACCTTACGTGCAACAGGACGAAATACTGCCGGGCCCTTCACCAGCCTCCCAACTGCTCTCATGCTGGAGCCCATTGTCACAGCCCCTGTGTCCATCGTCCTATGCCAGGCCTTCCTCTTTCTGCTGCCCCTCTACTCGACAAGCATGGCATCCCTTTCCAGGGACTGGGGCCCCTGGTGGCATAGTGCTTACACATTGGGCCGCTAATCTCCAGGTGACCAGTTTGAAGTCACCAGCTGTTCTGTGGGAGGAAGCTGAGGCTTTCTGCTCCCATAGGACATTGTCGTCTTGGAAACCCGCCAGGGCAGTTTCACCCTGTCCTCTAGGGTTGCCATGAGCTAAAATGGATTTGATGGCAATGGGTTTGCATTTTGAACTTTTGGTCTCTTCTGTTAACACATCTGTGATAGTTAGGTTTTTGTGCTAACATGGCACCTGTAAGAAGACAAGGGTGGAGTTTAGCCTGTCAATCAGGTCGCAGCTTGATGACCTCATTTGGTGGTACCACTGAGATAAATGGCTCTCTGTCGGTGGGGCTTCTCTCTCTCTGCCTTCACCTCCCTGTTGATGGCACATGGAGTCCTACACAGGCCCTGGAGATGTGTCCACTGCCATTGGATCCACAAGACTTTGTACCCACTGATGAGCAATCTTCCTGCATGATTCCATGTGACTTTGTGAGTCTGAAGAAGGATTTATGGACTAGAATTGGACTTAAGGACTTAGGGATTTTATCTGGATTGGGATGTTTACTTGTATATATAATTACCTTGATATAAAGTTCTCTCTTACACCTATTTAAGTGTCCTTGGGTTTTTTCTCTAGTCAACTCTGTCTAACATAACATGTAAAGTACATGAGAAAAAAATCTTGCCATCTTTGTCTCTAAGGAGCATTCTGGCTGTACCTCTTTTAAGATGGATTTGTTTGCACTTCTCCCAAGTACAAACTTGTCCGTCAGTTTGTTGTACTGTGGTAACTTGTGTGTTGCTCTGATACTGGAGGCTCTGGTAGGACTAGACCTACCAGGAGGTCACTGGTATTTCAAATACCAGCAGGGTCACCCAGAGTAAACAGCTTTCAGCCGAGCTGCTAGATTAAGAATAGACTCCGAAGAAGGGACAGGTCATCCATTTCTAAGGAATTAGTCACTGAAAATCTTATGGATAGCATTGAAACATTGTCAGATACTGAAAACATAGCACTATAGCATCATATATTTATTTAACACAGAGATTTGTTGATTTATACACACATACATCTTACAGAAGCTAGAAGACACAGGTTCATCATAGCTGATACCTCTAATATGCTCCTTATTAAAAGGAGAGCTTTGATTTCCCCAAGACAGGCAATAGTCAGGATGTGGACTTCCGGCTCAAACTCTATAGCAGGAAGGTGATATCGTGGTTAGGGGCCGTCGAGTCAGTTCTGACTCATAGAGCCCCGAAGTTCATCAGAACAAAACTGATCTTGTGCATCCTCGCTTGCGTCTGAGTTTGAGTTCATTGATGCGACCACTGTGTAGTTGAGGGGCTTCTTCTGTTTCACTGACCCTCTATTTGACCATGGACGATGTCCTTCTCCAGGGTCTAGTCCTTCCTGACAGTTCGCCCAAAATATGTAAGACAAAATCCTGCCATCTGGCTTCTAAGGAGCACTCTGGCCTTACTGCTTCCAACACAGATCAGCATGTCCTTTTAGCGGTCCATGGCATTTTCAATATTCTTCTCAAGCACCACGCTTCAAATACAGTGATTCTTCTTTGGCCTCCCTTGTTCAGTGTCCAACTTTCACATGCATTTGATGCCATGGGGAATACTTCTAAGGATGCTCCTTCTAAGGAGTATATTCTGGCTGTACTTCTTCCAAGACAGAGTTTGTTGCTGTTGTTCTTCTGATAGTCCATGGTACTTTCAATAGGAAGAGGGAAAGTAGAAACTAAAAATTAAGTAAGCCCACTCTGACGAAGGTGTGTCAGGGTCAAATTGTGCTCCATAGGGTTTTCGATGGTTGATATTTGGGAGGTAGACCACCAGGGATTTCTTCCAAGGTTCCTATGGGGCAGACTCAAACCACTGACCTTTTAGTTAGAAACTAAACTTATGAAACCTGTTGGACTGCTCTGAGACAGAGGGAAGGTAGAATCAGTGAAGTTTGAAAAAGCAAACATAAGAATTGTAGGAGATGGAATTGGGGAAGTCAGCTGACTTCCGCATGAAAAACAGAAAGCCCGATGTCTCTGCATTAAAAGCACCTGATCTAAGCTGGCTAATCTCCTTGCTCCCTGACCTCTAAGCCAGGAAGGCATTCTTTGAGCCACAAGACAGAGTCAAAAAAACCCCAGCTGGTGGTGGGCCACCTGGAGCCTATTCTGTAGAAGGCCCACCTGCTGCTCTTCTTAAAGACAAAAGTGAACTTTGCTCTGACTCTTTTGCTGCCTGTCACATTTTTCTTAACCACTGACCTCAGAGCAAGGGTGGAGGCAGCTTTCTGGAGACAGGCTCTGAGGGCTGGGGTTCGGGGTGAATTGGAGGGAGTGGTGAGGGAACTTCAGGTCCGGATATACTTTGATGGCTCCGGGAGGCTGCAGCCCTCGAAGGCACTTCTGCAGTGACTGAGGTAGGTGTGGGGTGGGGTGAAGAAACTACGAAGGAGGTGCAACCTTGACCCCACTTCTGAAGTGACCGAGGGAGAGGAGAGGAGGACACTGTGAAGCAGGCCTCAGGGTGGCTCTATAAGAGGCTGAGGCTCTAGGGTTAGGCTGCTTGGGCCCATATTCCCATTCTCTCTCAAACGCCTGATTTTCCTGACCCACTGCATTCTGGGGTTCAGCTCCCCCAGCTATAGAGTGGGAGTCAGATGGATCTTTCTTGACAGGCTTATGAGGTTATCAATGGAGAGTTCACCTAGGGCCGCCTCCATCAATACACTCCACGGTCATCTGTACACCACCACCAACAGTACCACCAGTGGAGCTCTTAAAGGAGAGGGCAGGGCGTCCCCCAGAGCCTCACCACACTTCCTGCCCTGCCTCCGCTCTCAGAAACGCGTGCCCTACTTCTATTGATGTCCCGGGAATGTTTTCCGATTCTAATTCCAGGCCAGCCCGGTTCTATGGATAGTTTTTTCTTTCCAACAGGCAGGCTGGGCTCTCTGTCCCAGGCACATTCACCTTGAATCTTGGGCTGATGTATAGCCACCCACCCAGGCCACGCACCAAGTGCTCTCTGAAGACGACACTCGGCAATGGTTATGACTGCGTATGAGAAACCCTCTAAAGGCATTGCTTTCTACACGGAATCATCTTCACCTGCCTTACTGCTAGCGCTGCGCTGTGCTCAGCTCAGACTTTGGATAGTGACTGGGTTTCCTGTTCTCTGATGTGTTGGGTTAGCCCCTCTGCTGCCTTGCGTCACACCACTCGAGAAACCAAGCACACACTGCTGGAACCTTCTAGTGTTCTTTTCAGCCAACTCCCTCGGCCCATGGGGCCCCTAGACCATGAGCGGCTTTATTCAATATTGACGTGGTGCGTGAGCCTTCGATCAGGCCTCTGAGGGTCTGTGGTGCGGGTGTGTCTGGGGCCATGGAGCAGGGGGGCCCGGTGGGAGCTGGGCGGAGAACAAGGGGCACAGGAGCTGAAGCAGATGGTCTCGACTCTGGACTTCTCTTCCGGTGTCTTTACCTGGAGCTTCACGGTTGCTTTGTCAACCCTGTGGCCTTTGGCAATTTCCCACCGTGTGTCTCAGAACACACAGGAGGAACAGGTCCATGGGCTCCCTACCAGCCCCTCTTCTCCAGCACAGATGAAAATCTACCAGGAGAGCGGGAAGGGCGGGCCAGAGACACCAGTGACCATGGAGGAAGTCAAAGAATGGCCTGAGATGGCACCTGGAAAGTTAAAGGCTCCACTTCCCAGAGGCTGCTGCTGTTAGGTGCCATCATGCCGGTTCCGGCTCATATAGCGGCCTCGTGCGAAGCAGAAAGAGACACTGGCCAATTGGAGCCCATTGTGGCAGCCACGGTGTCCATCCATCTGGTAGAGGCTCTTCCTCTTTGTCACTGACCCTCTGCTTTCCCAACACGAGGTCCTTCTCCAGCGACTGGTCTCTCCTGACGACATGCCCAAAGTCCATGAGACAAAGGCTGGCCATCCTGGCTTCTAAGGGGCGTTCCAGCTGTACTGCCACCAAGAGAGCTCGGCCTGTTCTTCTGGCCCCCAATGTTCTTCGACAACACCACAATTCAACCCTCAAGTGCAGGCGAACAGACTCACAAGCATGGGGGGCATCATGAGATAGTTCTCTAAAGAGGAGTGGCTAACTCAGGTGCGACATTTGCCGCCACTCCACTCCGAGTTGGTAATTTCTCAACTTGAAGCTGTTGCCTTCTCTCCGACCCTGAACCTTGGTTCATGATTCAAGGTTCTTTTTCGACAGTGTTGGGACTTTCCACCAGGTGGCAGCAGACAATGTAGCCCCGCTGGACTAGATGTGGCGGCTGAAACCCAGAGCACAGTCATGGATTTTCCAAACCATTCTTACAAAAGGAAAAAGCCAAACTTCAAATAGTAGAGTGTATAATTTTATGATGTAAGCTTTTAAAAGAAACAAACTGCTAACCCTATTAGCTTCCGAATTTCTTTTGCTAAAGAGCAATGATATTTAGAACAGCTGCACCCCAAACTGGTCTGAACATTGACATCAGAGCCAACATTCAGTTGTTCATGGGAGATAGTTCTGGAAATCCTTTAACTATCAGCAACTCCCATTCTCCAACTCAGTGATTGGGGACTTACTCACCATGTGTGGATTTTTTCAAACACGTCTTAGCCCGTGTCTTTTATCTGTTAGGTCACCTACGAGGTCCAAACTTATGTGATTCTTGCTGTGTTGTCTTAATTTGTGTTCTCTGTTTTACCTTTCCAGGTGCCCTGGTGGTATAGTGGTTATGCATTGGGCATATGTCACAGATGTGCAGATGACACAGCCTTGCTTGTTGAAAGTGAGGAGGACTTGAAGCCCTTGCTGATGAAGATCAAGGATTAAAGCCTCCAGTGTGGATGACAACTCAATGTAAAGAGACCCACATCCTCAGAACTGGACCAGTAGGTGACATCATGATACATGGAGAAAAGATTGAAGTTGTCAAGGATTTTGTTTTGCCTGAATCCATAATCAATGCTCATAGAAGCAGCAGTCGAGAGATCAAAAGATGTATTGCATTAGGTAAATCTGCTGCACAGGACCTCTTTAGAGTATTGAAAAGGAAAGATATTACTTTGAGGACTAAGGTGTGCCTGACTCATGTCATGGTATTTTCTTCTTTCTTTTAATAAATCAATTTATTGGGGGCTCTTCTAGCTCTTATAACAATCCATACATCAATTGTACAAAGCACATTTAGACATATGCTGCCATCATTTTCAAAACCTTTTCTTTCTACTTGAGCCCTTGGTATCAGCTCCTCTTTTTTTTTCTCCCTTCCCCACCCTCCCATCCTCATGACCTCTTGATAAATTGTCAATTATTATTATTTTCATATCTTACACCATCTGCTGTCTCCCTTCACCTATGCTTCTGTTGTTTGCCCATTGGGGGCAGGGGGTATACATTGATCATTGCAATTGGTTCCCCCTTTCTCCACCTTCTCCCCGCACCTTCTCCCTATCCTATGATATCACTACTTCCATTACTGTTCCTGAAGGGTTTATATGTCCTGGATTCCATGTGTCAGGAGCTCTTATCTGTGTAAGTGTACATGTTCTGGTCTAGCTGGATTTGTAAGGTAGAACTGGGGTCATGATTGTGTGTGGGTGTGTGTGGCAGGTGGGTGGGTGGGGAGCATTAAAGAACTAGAGGAAAACCCAGAACAAAAAATGATATCAATGTGAATGAGGGGAAGGGTGGAGTGGAGACCCAAAGCCCATCTGTAGACAACTGGACATCCCCTTACAGAAGAAGGAATGAGCTATCTAGGGTGCAGTATAGCACCGATGAAACATACAACTTTCCTCCAGTTCTTTAATGTTTCCTACCCCCAACTGTCATGACCCCAATTCTACCTTACAAATCCAGCTAGATCAGAGCACATATACTGGTACAGACAAGAGCTTGCAACTCAGGGAATCCAGGACAGATACCCCCGCTGCCACCCCCCAACCCCCCACCGCAGGACCAGTAATGAGCGTAGCAATACCAGGAGGGTAAGGGGAAGGTGGGGGGAGACAGGGGGAACTGATCACAATGATAACCCCCAATAAAATTATTTTTAAAAAAACCACTAGATAAATGTTGTGTGTTTCATCTGTGCCATACTGCACCCTGGCTGACTCATCTCTTCCTTGTGACCCTTCTGTGAGGGGATGTCCAATTTTCTACAGATGGGCTTTGGGTCTCTACTCCAACCACCCTTGTTTGCATTGATTTGATTGTTTTGGGTCTTCTCATGCCTGATACCTGATCCTGTAGACACCTCCTGATCACATAGGCTGATGAACTTCTTCTATGTGGGCGTTGTTGCTTCCCTGCTAGATGTCCACTTGTTTAACTTCAAGCCTTTAAGATCCCAGGCGCTATATCTTGTGATATCCGGTCACAATCAGCTTTCTTCACCACATTGCTTATGCACTTATTTTGTCTTTAGCAATCATGTAGGGAAAGTAAGCATTGAAGAATGCCAGGTTATTAGAACAAAGTGTTCTTGCATTGAGGGAGTACTTGAGTAGATACCCAATGTCCATCTGCTACCTTAATACTTGACATAAATAGATGTACATAGATCTATATCGCTATCATTATATATTAATATATATATATATGCCCATATTTATACCTCTATAAATGCCTTTTGCCGCCTAGTTCTTTCCTGTATTTCCTTTTATTTTCCTTCTGTCCCACCATCAACGTCATGGTATTTTCAATTGTTTCAAATGCATGTGAAAGTTGGACATTGAATAAAGAAGACAAAGAAGCATCGATGCATGTGCATTGTGGTGCTGCAGAAGAACTTTGCCAAAAGAGCCAACAAATCTCTATTCAAAGAAGTATGGTGAGAATATTCTTTAGAGGCATGGATGGTGAGACTTATAAACTTTGATGTGTTTTCAGGAGAGACCAGTCCTCACATTTGGTAAAGTGGAGGGGCAGTGAACAAGAGGAGGGCCTTCCATGAGACCGGTTGACACAGTGGCTGCAACCATGGGCTGAAGCTTAGGATGAATTGTGCGGATGGCTCAGGCTGAAAGTCTTTTGTTCTCTTGTGCATAGGCTCCTTCAGGGTCGGAACCAACTTGACGACACCTAACTCCAGACGCTACAATGGTTTCCCTGCCCTCTTATCCTCTCACCTTTGCTTTGGATGAATTGTTGACCTTCTGGCGTCATACAGCTGGTTGGTTATTTATTTTTAGTAAAACACCGAACTGTGGGGCAAAACAAAACAGAAACACTGCCAACTTCTGGTGACCTTCTATGACAGAGTCTAACTGCTCTTTTGAGTTTCTGAGGCTGTCGATATTTATGGGAGCAGAAAGCCTCATCTTTCTCTGGAACCCATCACACCAGCCAGCCTCCTCATGGAACCGGCAGTTCTTTATTGTGTGTGTCACTGCTTTTCTGTGGAAATGTCATCTAAGGGGGTTTTAGGGCTCAAGGGTGAAAGAGTGTGTCAGAGTGATCATCTCAGGGATCCTCAGGTCTCAGGTGGGCCAGTTTTGAATTTTGTTCCATATTTTTCTCGAATCCTAACTAGCATCATCTGTTGCACCCTGAGTCCGATTGGTCAGTCGCGGGACCATCCAGTTCACCTAGCTGAGCACCATCTAGATCTTCTGGTAGTTGAAGTTTCGGCTCGTGTACGCCATCCGTCTTTCTTTGTAGGTTTAGACACCATTTACAGTCACTAGACTTCTCTCTAAATGACCTGGTAGTTATCTCATCAATTCTTAAAAAAAATCTCCAAACAACTGAGTCTCTCAGTACTTGTTGTTTGGGTACTTTGAAACAATGCTATGCTAATTCATCGATATATTCACTTCATACATTTTTATCTGAAAAGAATTTGAGATGATTGCAACAGCTCTGGATCCTTTTTTGTTCTATGATTTTTCATGCCTAGCTGGCATATATGTTTCATCCACCTGTCATATTTCTTTTCTTTCTTGATTTTTTTCAGTGCCGTATCTCAAAAATGCCAAGACCCGAGGTAGACCTGGCAAGATGGGAGTTATGACATTGATACTCATGGTGTTGGAGACATAATGTCTTGGTTTTTGAAAATAACCTCCTCAGTGGTTGCATTTCTTCCTGCTGAGCTATGCCCATTGAACCTTGATGCGTTGTGCATATGTAGTGATAACTTCTAGCTTTCCTGGCAAACTTCATCTTGTTTTTCCTTAAAACCATTTGCCTAATTCATCAAAGTGACAGGTTCTAATCCAGATATTATCTTCCCTGCCTCCCTGTGTAGCATCTACCAAGCAGCATGCATATACTCTCCTTTCTTCATCAGGTTAATGTTAAAGAAATAACACCCCCACAGTTGTGGGACTGACCCTTGGCAGACCTTGCTGGGCATGTTCTCTGAGGAGTGGTGCTGATCCTGAGCAATTGATCCTGAGCTCACCATTGGCTGCAAAAATACTCTGGTTATCAGCCAGCCCAGGCCCCATGTGATCTGCACTCAGCAACAGAGATTCTTGTTTTTAGAAGCAAGAGAATCAGAACAGGACAACAGTCCTCTCCTGGAAGAATGAGCTCTTTCTGTCACCAGACTCACCTTGGGCAATCCAGGCTCAGACTGTGCCTTAGTTGCATCCATCAATGGGAGGGTTCAGGCTGCCTTTACTCTCAAAAGTTACTGGGTCCTAAACCCCTGCCAGTTCCCAAGTGGTGTGGGTTGAATACCAAAAAATCCAAACCTACTGACTGTCATCAAGTTGATTCTGACTCAGTCACCCACTTTAAATCTTGACAGGAGCAGATAACTTCATCTTTGTCCCTCAGAGCAGCTGGGGCTTTGAACCACTGATTTTGCAGTTAGCAGCCCAACCCTTAACCCACTGCACCACCAGGGCTCCTTATAGATTGAATGGTGTGTCTCCCAGGAAGATCTGTTTATGTCCTCTGCCCTGTTTCTCTGAATGTGATCTTGTCTGGAAGTAGGGTTTTTGAAGCTGCTATTAATTAACATGAGGTCATACCAGAATAGGTTGGGTCTTAACCCTAATTCCTTCTGAGTAACAGCTTATAAAAGAGGATAGACCTGGAGCAGAGTCATATAAGATGGAAGACAGAAGCCATTTGATGATGGAGGCAAAGACATACAAGCGGCAAAGGATTGCCCAGGATCAATAGCAACTACCAGAAGCTGAGAGAGGCATGGAACAGTTCTCCCAAATCCCTCAAGATGGAATTGATATGGATGCACCCTGGATTTGGACTTGGGTCCTCCAGCGCCATTCGATACTGCATCTTCATTCTCTCAAGCTATCCACCACCGGCTCTTCTCTTAGGGAAGCCTCGGAATGAAGCCACTTGGTATGCAAAGATTGCATCATCTGGCCTGATCGCCCTCCCTCCCAGGCTCATCATTAGGTGCCAGCGCTCCCAAACCACTCATGTATGGTTCTTCCTCCACCCCTGATGTCCAGGCTCACGCCCCTGCCCATGTGAGCGTCTCCTGCCTGGACGTCTCTGCTCAGTGAGTGGCCAGTCATTCTTCCAGACGCAGCTCTTGGAAGCTGCTCCTTTTGCCCTGCCCCCATTCACTCCCTTTTAAAATTTCATTAGCTTGTTAATTTTTTGACAATTTTCAATGATGTACAATTCATGCATTTCAGTAGTTCAATCACATTCATGGGAGTTGGGCAACCATCTTTGCAATTACCTCCTGGACATTTTTTTCTTTCTTCTTTCTTTCAACAGTTTTATTGGCACATAATTCACACACCCTACTATCAATAGTTCTATCATATCAAGAAGAATCGCACAATCCCAACTCCAATCAGTTTTAGAATATTTTCTTCACTCTTGTATTAGCTCCCCATTTCCTTCCAACCTCCCCTACCATACCTCTAAGCAACCATTAATCCAGTTTTTGTCTCTATAGATGTACCTATCCTGGATTTCATATACAGAAAAGCATTAAAAAACAAACAAACAAGAACAACAACAAAACTAACAAGAATAACAAAGTAAAACAGATATCAATCTTACTCCAAAAGAAAGCGGAAAATACTACAAACTAGAACAAGTTTTAATGCATCATGAGGAAGATTAAATGATAGGGTGCTAAATTTTAACCAACTGAATCTTCAACAATCCACTTTCTTGTGCATTCTGCCTGTTAGCAAGACTATTCACATTCCTGGTCCTTGATCAGAAGGGATTCCCCAGGAACTTAATCCCCTTTGCATTTAAAAAATATTTTTAATGGGTCAAAAGGGAGATCAAATGATATTACTTTTGACCTAACGTACGTCTGCCCACATCGACTTTACAATGCTCTCTGTCGGACAACAGAGCCATTCACATCTCTCAACTATGATTGGAAGAGATTCGCTGGAGGTTAAATCCATGTGTGGACCTGAAAATGGATTTTGGGCTTCCAATGTCATCCACAACCTTCTGTAAGCCAGGTGTTCACAATTTAAACTCTGATGCCCTTCCCTTCTTTAGATCTGGACTATATTATTTACAATCATTGGATCACACAATCTGGGGTGCTTCTTCCATGTAGAGTTAGTTGATACCTCCCTTAGATCACTGCTTGTTTGAAAACAAGCCTTTAAGATCCCAATGCTATTCTTTCTGATAGATGGGCACCTTCTAGTTTCTTCACCACGTTTTGTTATAACACCCATGTCTTAAGTGATCTCTTCATGAGGTTGAGCATCCAGCAGGGCCATATCATAAGAACTAATTGTTCTTAGATTGGTGCTAGAAATAAGTGCAAGCCCCAACTCCGTGTAGGCAGCTATGGTTTACATATGTCTTTTGTTCACCTTAGAGACATTATTGCCATTTTATGTTAGAAAACATTATCAATCCAGGGCATTACTTCCACTGCTATCAAGCCAAAGTTGATTTATAGCTAGCTATCGGGCAGGGTAGAACTGTCCAGGTGAGTCTCCGAGCCCGCAAATCTTCACAGGAAGGAAAACCTCATCCTTCCTCTGCAGAGATGGCTGGTGGTTTCAAACAGATAACCTTGCCATCAGCAGCCCAATACATAGCCACTATGCATTGAGAGTGGCATTAGTTTAGCCAATGGTATAGAACTTAAAGCATGGTTGATAAAAGGCAATTATATGAGAAGGGGCCAGTTATGAACCATAGTACATGAATTGTCGACTTTCACAGATTCAACTCAAGTAATTGGACACTATTTATACAAACAACAGGGTTTCGTGATAGAGTGAATCTTCCAAAAATATTCAAAAACAGCAGCAGAGTCAGGTGTGCCAGTTGATACATGTCATTATAAAGCAAGGAGGGCATTGGAATAGTAAGTATATAGCAGTTCTGGGTCATATTGGGCATGCTCAAGTAAGAGATTCGAACGAAAGTCCAAAGTCTATCTTGCCCTTGGGCTAGTGGTCATCTGCTTCTTCTCACAGTTGTCAGTTTCTACTTTAAGTCCAATGGGTTCAGGTGAGGTGGAGGTCAAGCCCAGTTAGTTCACTTAGTGGGGTTTCCATATTGGGTCCTTCTGAATGTGGCCTATGAAGGATATTGTGCACCCCAAAAGGACAGAGTTGAAAAGTCCCACTATGGACTGGGTCACCTAGGCCACATAGAAAGTAGGTCCAAAGTGTCCAATTAGGAACCTAGTACCAGGTATTTATTTCCTCTTGGGTTCCACATAAGTATTGTTAAGTGCCACCCCCCCCACCCGCCTGCACATTGGGATGTTACTTCTCCCCATTCTCCTACCAACAGAGATGTAATTGCCTTCTCCGAGACATACATACCCTTCCCTCCTATCTTGACTTGAATTTCCAGTAAGGTTTCCTTATCACTCTGGTGGGCGTGTCTGTTGGATTGTGGTGACCTTAGCACAATTTTGTGTCAACAACTGAGTAATTGTCTCCCTCTTCCCAGATCTTGGAAAACTAGCCTCAGCTGAGCTGAAGACACCTCTATCAGAGCATGAGGATTTTTTTTTAAAGATCGTTTTATTGGGGGACTCTTACAGCTCTTATAACAATGCATGTATCAATTGTATCAAGGAAAATTTGACCTATGTTGCCATCACTATTTTCTAGACATTTACTTTCTATTGAGCCCTTGGCATCAGCTCCTCTTTTTTCCCCTCCCTCCTACCCTGTGGTAGTTACATAATCTCCTGTCAACTTCAGAAGAGGTGGAGTCTAGCCTGGTAATCAGGTCACAGCTTGATGACCTCATTTGGAGGCTTGAAGGAGATAAATAGCTCACTGGAGGCCATATGCTCTCACTGCTTCATCTTCCTGCTGACAAGTCACATGGAGTTATGCTGACTGAAGACAGATCCCTGGAAATGGAGGAGCCACGTGGCGACCCACGCCAGTGTTGAGATGCTTCCATCACCACTGGATCCACAAGACTTTCCACCACTGGCCTGTGATCTTTCTGCATTCGGTGTCATTGCATGGCTGCATGAGTCTAAAGAGGAATTTATGGACTAGTATCAACATATGGGGTAATATCGGACTTGATCTGACTGGGCTGGGAGGTTTTCTTAATATAAAATTTCTCTTTTATATAAAGCTTGCTCTTATACACATATGAGTGTTTCTGGATTTGTTTCTCTAGTCAACCCAGACTAACATCCCCAACCCCTGTGACTCCTTGATAAATTATAAATTATTATTATTTTAATATCTTAAACCAACTACTGTCTCCCTTGCCCCACGGTTTCTGTTGTTCATCCCCTGGGAGGGTGGTGGTGATGTGTTGATCATTGTAATAGGTTCCCCCTTCCTTCTCTCCTCTCCCCACCGTCTTCCTACCATTCTGGTATCACTACTCCCATTCCTGTTCCTGGATTCCGTGTGTTGTGAACTCCTATCTCTTGTCAGTTCTTATGCACATGCTCTTGTCTAGCCCACAGTGAAAGGAAGTATTGGGGTCATGATAGTTGGGTGTGAGGAAGCCTCAAGGAACCAGAGGAATATGTGTGTTTTATTGGTGCTATATTGCACCTTGGTTGACTCATCCCTTCCTATGATCCTTCTGTGAGGGGATGTCCCATTGAATACAGATAGGTTTGGGGTCTCTGCTCTGACTCCCCTCATTCTCAACAATGCAGTTTTTGTTTGTTTGTTTGCTTGTTTTGGGTCTTCTGATGCCTGTTACCTGGTCCTGATGACACCACATGATCACACAGGCTGGTGTGCTTCTTCCCTGTGGGCTTATTGCTTCTCTGCTAGATGGCCGCTTGTTTAACTTCAAGCCTTTAAAATCCCACATGGTATATCTTTTAATAGCCGGGCACCATCAGCTTTCTTCACCACATTTACTTATGCACCCATTTAGTCTTCAGCAATTGTGCCTGGAGGTTGAGCATCACAGAATGCCATGTTGTTAGAACAAGGTGTTCTTGTATTGAGGGAGTACTTGAGAAGAGGCCCAAAGTCCATCCACTATTTCAGTGTATTGCCATGTAAATATATGTACCTAGGCCAATACCTCTATTTTTACGATTTAATGTATTTAGAAAAGTACACACCTATGCTTATACCTCTATCCATATCTTTGCTTCCTAGATTTTTCCTGTTTCCTTTCACCTTCCTCCTGCCCCACCACCACGCTCACCCTTTTTCCTGCCTCTTAGTAATTGCTCTCAGCTAGATTGCTGTTGCTCCCACACCCCCAGATCTCTGCGTCCTTGCTGTTGTTGATCTTACTTCCCTAGTTGTTCCCCATGTCTGTGGCATTGTTTACTCACTGCTCCCTTCTCCCGCCTCCTTCTCCCACTCAGTCTCTCAGGAACCATCGATCCCCTTGCTTTCTCCTTGAGCTTGCTTCCCTTGTCAACAATAACAGAGACCAAACAAAAAGAAAACAAAAGATTGAAAGAAAAAAAACCATACATAATTCCAGGTCTATCTATTGACCTTTATGACCGTTTCCCCACTAGTCTTGGGGGAATTCTGGGTGCTGCCCCATCTAGCCTGAAGTCTATTTGGGGAGCTCTTGAGGGGTTTTGTGACTTTGTTTTGCTCCTGTTTCTAATCTATTATGTTCCCTTAGTTCATCTCACTGTGGGGGTTTGGGGATTGGGGTTGTGGAGTGGGTTCAGATTGGACTAACTCCTCTCTGTGTGTCCCTAGTATTGTCCTTTGTCTCAGTATGCTTCAGTGAGGGACAACAAATACATCTTGAGCTGTTGTCAGTCCTATAATCCTCTCTCTGCCTTAGCAGCTCCATTCAGGGACGTTGTCCTCCGGGCTTGGTGTGATAATATGGAGTCTAGAACCTCACTCTCTCTTTTTCCTTCTTGGTTTGCTTCCATGTAGGCATGGCAGTCCAGCCCTTCTCCCTAATCTGTAGGTTTAGTGTTGTCCTCTGTAGCACATACTTTTAGGGAGGGTGTCAGTTTGGCTCTGATTGGGGCAGGCCCTGCAGTCTAATCTTTTCATGCACTTCTCCCCGTGGCTATGTTGTATGAGGAGTTTTTAAGATGTGGAGTTTGAGGGGGCAATCTGTTTCATGGACACAAGACAGGCTGTCTACTTCGCTGCTTAGATTAGAAGATTACACAGTCTGGGAGCAGTGACCTGCCTTCACATTGGTGTTTATCTTATAGTAGTGGACTAATACAATATTTCTTTCTTGTATTCATTGTTAGCTCCCCATTTCCTGCCAGCCTCCCTGTCATATTTCTTTGAATCTATTGATCCAGTTGTTGTCTTATACGTTTACCTAATCTGGGTTTCATAATCAGAAAATCATACAAAATCAAGACAATACAAACAGCCCAAGAACAATGCCACAATGAAACAAAGAAAAATCATAACGAATAGCAAAGCAGAAAGTATTAAAAACTGGAGAGATTATACATTGGGTTGAGAGGGAGATCAATGATAAAATGTCACATTTTGACTTAACTGCAATTTCAGTAATCTGTCCTACATTGTACTGTGTCTGATAACAAGTTGTATCCCTTCTTTGGTCCATAGTCAGAAGGTATTCACCAGAGGCTTAATCTGCATGGGAGACCCTGCAAATGGTTTTGGGCTCTCACTGTCATCCATAACCTTCCACAAATCAGTTGTTCAGAATTTAAGCTCTAATACCATTTCCTCCTCTGGGTTTGGATTTTATTATTTACAATCCTTGGATCACACATACTGATGCGCTTCTTTCATGTGGACTTTGCTGACACTCAGTTAGATGGCTGCTTTTAAGACAAGGCTTTAAGACCCCAGACGCTATTATTTCTGATAGCCAGGTACAATCTTCACCACACTTTGCTACAGCACCTATCTCTTCAGTGATCACTTCACTGGGGGTAGGTATTGAGTAGGGCCATCCTAGAAGAAATAATTGTTCTTAGACCAGGGCTGCAATTAAATGTGAGTTAAAAATCCATTCATATAACTATGGTTTATATGTCCCTAGTTCACTTTAAAATCATTATTATTTTATTGAATGACATTGTAAATTCTCCCCGTAGGGCATATGATAGTTCTATTGATATTACCATTAATTTAGCCACTGATATAGAATTTAAAACACTGTCAAGAAGTATACATTTAAAGGACAGTTTTTTAGACCAAAAATACTTGGATTGTTGATTTGCTCAGATTAACATCATAGGTGACTGAACATTATTTACACTTAAAATGAGGGTCAAACTTTCATTAACGTTCTTTCACAAAGGCAGAGAGAGTCATTTCAGCCTTAGGTACACAAGAGTATGTCCATTTCTTTAATCTGCTCTCAGGGTGTTTAAGATAAAGTTCACTTCACTTAGTAGGAGTTCCAAATCGAATGCTTCTAGTGTGGATTATGAGGGATGCTGTATACCTCAAAAGGTCAGAGTCGAAAGGACCGATTGTCTACAGGTCACCAGGGGTTAAATACAAACTAGGTCAAAAGTGTCCAATTAGGGACATGATACCAAGCTGACTTCCTCAGTGGTGGTCCATACACTTCATTTTGGGTGCTCTCCCCAATGGTATGCTGCCCATCCAGTTTGCTCATCAAGCAAAACGTAGTTTGCCTTCCTTGGGACAGACATACCCTCCACTCGCCACCTCTTGATCTGGACTTCCAGTAAGGTTCACGCATCACGCTTGCAAGGTGTTCGTTAATTTGAGGTGACTGTACAGTTATGTTCTATGGCATGAACTGATTGGTATTCCCTCCCCTCTCCACATCTTGGGAAACTGATCCAGCTGAGGTGAGACCTCCCTGTCAGTGTGTTTTTTAAGATGTACAGATAAGGGGGGTTATGTGGTTTATGGGCTCTAGGCAGACCACTACCTTGTTGTTGCCTGGGAAACTGAGATAGAAGAATAGATGACTTGAGAACAATAGCCTGCCTTTGTCTTGGCGTTTATTTTTACAGCAATGGTCTCTTACAGTCTTTGTTATTTTGTGATTGGCTAATTTCACTCAGCATAATGGATTCCAGGTCCATCCATGCCATAAGGTGGTATGTGGTTTCAATGCTGTTTTTCAGAGGTGTGTAGTATTCCATTGTGTGTGTACCAAAGTTTCTTTATCCATTTTTTCTACTGATGAGTATTTGGGTTGTTTACAGCTTCTTGCTATTGTGAACTGTGCTGCATCAAATATGGGAGAGTATATAGCTGTTTGTGCTGTTTCTGAAGTCTTTGAGGTCTATGCCCAGTAGTAGCATTGTTGGATCATATGGGATTTCCACTCCCAGCTGTTTGAGGTAGCATCATATCACTTTCCATAGCGGCTACACATGTTTACAAGTCCACCAGCAGTGTATAAGAGTTCTAATTTCTCCATATCCTCTCCAGCAATTTTTTTGTTTTCTGTTTTTGAATTGGGCTATCACTGTGGGTGTAAGGTGATGCCATAGTTTTGATTTTCACCTCCCAGATGGCTGGTGAGAATTCTTTCATGGGTTTGTTAGCCACTTGCCTCACTCTCTTTTCTGAAATCCCCGTGTTTCCCTTGAGCCCCTAGAACAAATGAAATGACATAGTCAGTCAATATTTGCTGTTGTTAGCTGTCATCGAGTTGGCCCCAAATGCATGGTGACTGTGCACAAGGGGATGGAATGCTGCTTGGTCCTGTGCCATCCAGGATTGGTTGAAGATTGAGCTTTTGTGATCCATGGAGTTTTTGTTGGTTGACTTTGTGAAACAGATTAGGCATTTCTTCCTAGCCTATCTTAGTCTGGAAGCTCTGCTGAAACCTGTTCAACATGGTAGCAACCCACAAGCCTCGACTGGCAGGTACATGGTGGTGCATGAGGTGCTTTGGCCAGGCAAACCCTGAACTGGGGTTTGCTGCATGGAAAATGAGAACTTTACCATAGAGGCATCACTACTCTCATGGAATACTTAGGGATTATTTAAAATGATGGCTATTCTGGTCTTGTTTTACTTTCTACAGAGAAGCCAACTGGACCAGCATCACTTGTTTGGTAGTGGAGCCAGATAAAGCTAAGGTTTTCCCTTTGCTAACAGAACCAGAATCGGACTGTGTGCTTTATCGTATTAGATATGATCCCTAACTTAGGTCTATTCCTGTAAAGACTTGTAGTCTCAGAAACTTACAGGCACATAGAACCCACAGTTCTGTTCTGTCCCGGAGGGATGCTATGAGTCAGACTTGACTCACTGGCGATGAGTTGAGTTAACTTAGGTAGAAACCTGGATGCACCTGTGAATGGTGGGAGCGGAACCTCACCAGGACAACGTCCAGGGCTTATTCACAAGGAACTTCCCGAGAGTGTTATTTTATCTCAACATTATCCTCCACTAATGAACAATGAAGGCTGCTAATAAGGAATGCAATCATAATCGCTGTCCTCTCAATTTAATGTTTCCCAAACCACTGTGAAAGTGGATGCCGCTGGCACAGAATTGTACAAGGAGGAGTTGTGGAATTGGAGGATGTTTCATTGCATATGTTTTTGCCACAATTAGAAAAAAAATATAATCACATGAATAACCATGGATACAAGGAAGAAGATAATGTTCTAGAATTGAATATGGTGACAAGTGAATTGAATACTTCTCCTGTCACGATTGGATTGTTGAATTGTATGACATGTGGATGAAGTGCTAATAAAACTGTTGGGAAAAAAGTGCATGCCACATGCCCTTTGGCACGCACTGCTGTCCAGAGGAGGCACCAAGGGCTCCAGCTCTCAGGAATAGACTGAAGCAAAGACTGACAGGAACATTTGGAAACGGATGGAACTCTTTGGCAGCAGAATGAGAATCTGGTCAACAATATCGAAGGGTGAATGAGACACAGAAGCAAACAGAGAAGCCATTATTAGGAAGGCCGGGGAGGATGGGGTATCTTGATGAAAACTGCTGAACTAAATGTAGAATTTCCAGAAATACGTCTCTGGAGCATTTTATGTTTAGCCTAAAAGTGGCGATGACATTAAATAATAGATTTCTGAATCTTTGAAAAGTAGAAGGTAATTTGGAGTACAAGGACACAGGAATATTTAATGTCTTGTTTCCACTGGTGGGAGAGTGACCTTGAGTTGGTCTCCAAACCTTGGACCCCATGCCATTGCCTATAAATGTGTGTGTGCAGGGAGGTGCTTGGGGGGACTGGGGATGCTGCATGCCCTCAAATAGCCTTTCTAGCCTGAAGTTCTGTGACTCCATGATTCTACAGATAGAATTTCATAGCCCCAGGAAGTCTGAAAATGAACTACTAAATGAGATGAAAATAAGACCAGTTAACAAAGCTACAAGAGTTTCAATGGAGTAGCGATAGGGTTAGCCTTTAGCTAATTCAGGAAAAGAGGCTATTTTGTTTGCTTCATTCCCAGAGTCTGGTCACCCTGTGCACCCCACCCCCTAGATACTACATACTCTCATGCTGCTCGTCCCTTGACTTCCAGGAACCCACAGAGGTACCCAATAGGGACCCGGACCTTGAAGCTTCACCTACTCCCACCCCGTCTTCTGCTATACCCAACATGCACTAGAGAGAGTTTGGACAGTCAACGGTGCCCTCTCACTTGCTCTGTTCACAGTGTGAAGAATGCAGAGGAAAGCCCAGGGGCAGGCAGGGACCCTCCATGTCTCAATTCTGTCACTCACTATCTAAAGGAATCTTGGACAAGTCACGTCACCTCACTGCATCTCAAGTATCTCCATCTAGATAGAGACTAGGATTACAGTAGGCCTCTGGCAGTCTTAGAAGCTTCCTGGCAGTTCCCAGTGAGGCAGTGTATATGACATGGACACTGGGAAACCCTTCCATGGCTGTGAGCTGATGCTCTCGCCATTGGCATTACCCCCAAGCAGATAATGGAAGGACAGTGGAAGCCAGGTGCACATCTGGCCTCTGTTCTTCTAGTACAGTGGCTCTCAACCTGGGTGTCGAACGACCCTTTCACAGGGGTCGCCCGATTCATTACAGTAGCAAAATTACAGTTATGAAGTAACAACAAAAATAATTTTATGGTTAGGGAGTCACCACAACAGGAGGTACTGTATTAAAGGGTCTCGGCATTAGGAAGGTTGAGAACCCTGCTCTAGAAGGTCAACCACAGACAAGGGTGTCCTGGAGGAAAAGAAGGTTCTCTTTTCCCAGAATCACATATGCCAATGTTACTTATTTTGCATCAGCTCTGGGCTGTTGCTTTTATATGTTTGTGTTAGTCTGACTATTCTAGAGAAACAAATTCATAGACACTCATATATGTATAAGAAAGAGTTTTATATACAAGAGCAGTTGAATATTGAGAAAACATCCCAGCTCAGCCCAGATCAAGTCCATAAGTCCAAGATTAGCTCATATGTCCGATATCAATCTATAAAGTACTCTTCAGACTCATGAAAGGCATGCCATGACACCAGATGTAGGAAGATCATAGGTCAGTGGTGGGAGGTCTTGTGGAATCCAGTGGCATTGTAAGCATCTCAGCACTGGCAGGAGTCTCTGTGTGGTATTTTTGGCCCTAGAGGTCTGGCTCCATCAGCCTCTCTCCATGTGTCTTCTCCACAGGGATGCCTTGCAAGGAGTGAGCTGAGAGAGAGAGTGTCTCCTACCTGCAAGGAAGAATACTGGAGTTCCCAGAATCCTCAGAAGGCCATACCCACACAGAGGCCTATTGGCTATCACCTGATTGGCAGGCCAGACTCCATCCTTTCACTTTTAATCCTCTCAAATGGACAAAGTGTACATAACTACCACAATATTGTGGTTTTGCATTTGGACAAGGACCGGGAAAGTTTAAAGAATGTGTTTGTGTTGAAGGGTAGGCCCATGGAGGAGGAAACTGCAGACTCAGTCTGTGGGAAGGGCAAGCTCTTTTGCTGCTCAGCTTCTGCGATCTTGTACCAGTGGGAGACGATCTTGTACCAGTGGGAGACGGATGGTCTTCCAGCATCCATTGCACGTTGGCGACCCAGATGGAACCTTTGCGTGTGCTGTTCCCTCAGCCATGACAGCTCTCTCCTGAGCTGTTTGTGTGGCTTCCTCCTTCCTTGACTTGAGAAGTCTCTTCTCAGAGGAGTCTCTCAGCTTGTGCACAAGTGCAAATACTCTGCATGCATTCCCATACTCCTCTCTGCTATCTGGCTCTCCTTGTCGGATCTCAGAAACTCAGTGGGTTTGGATAGCCAGGGAGGTTTGCATATGACTTATTAATTAATTAAATTTACTTATTTTATTATCTGCTGGGCGTGGGGGTGGGGAAGAACCCTGGTGGTGTAGTAGTTGGGCTGTACTTCTCATGGGTCAACAGTTGGAAACCACCAGCAGTTCCTTGGGAAAAGAGGAGCTTTCTATTCCTGTCCAGAGTTACAGTCTAGAAACCCACCAGGGGTTCACTAAAAGTCAGCCTTGACTAGGTGATAGCAGTGAGTTCGGTTTGGTTTATCAGGTGGGGGGCATTGCCCCCTGATTTTCTTTTCTGTTTGGCTCATGGGGGTGTTGTTGCTCTGGCACACAGTGGATGTTTAGACCTATTTGCTGAGTAATGCCTGTGTGTCCCCCCGGAAGCAGGGGTTGTAGTGAAGAGGGCTGGGAGGGAGTGAGTGCAATCTCTAAAGCTTAGTCTCATTAACAGGGTCCAAGCTGGTACGGGAGCCAGCTCAGTGCAACTTCTCAGAGTCCCGAAGTGCCTGGGGCCTGCAACCACCTTTTCTCGGGGACATCACTCCACTGACAGCAGGAGGAAGCGTGAAGGCAAAAGTAACGGGTAACAGCAGTAGCCGTGACTCTGCCGGTGGGCATGTGTGAGACAGGCTCAGTGAGACTGAGATCCAAGTCACGAAGGAAAGCCTGGAAACACAGGGAACACAGGGCCTCCACGTCGGACCAGCCCCGCAGGGCCAACTCTAGGACATCAGCAGCACCTGGATTGGCACTAGTGATGGCCAGGCTTGCTTCCTCTGAGAGAGTAAGGCTTTTTTGAACTAGCATGTGCTCTCTGTGTTATTTATTTTCTCCTTTTTTCAAACCTGTGTGGTCTTCTCTCTCCTCTTGTCATCAACGGCCTCAGCCGTGGACCGTGACTCACTCATATTTGAGTCTAATCGCAGCATATGGCTTACTCATTAATTAGATTGATTTGTTTTACTATCTGCTGGGGTGTTGAGGGTAGAGAGGAGTGCTGGTGGCGTAGTGGTTACCCATTGGACTGCAAAATTTATGGAGGAGACCAGGTTTGGTACTCAAGTTCAAATGCAATCTTGGTTTTTGTATAGTGCTTCAGAGTGTGAGCTTTGGAATTATAACTCTAAGGTTCCAATCTTGGCGCCAAACACCTTTCTCACAGTGTTCTGTGCCTCCATTTGGTCTTCAGTAAAATGGGAGCGTTGGGATCCTTCCTATGGGGTTATTGTGAAGGCAAAGTATATTAGAATATGTAAAGTCACTGGAATGGAAACTCAAATATAACAGGAGTGTGTGCCATGCTGTCCTGTTGTTCCACGCACATAGTAGGACATCTGGCACAAGCCTATGGAGATGGAGGGATGGAGGGGAGTTGGATATAGAAACATAGCCTGAAATAAGCTAGCTGAGCTACTGAAGAAGCCCCGTGATGGAGGAAGAGCCCACACAGAGCACATTGGGCAGGAGTGACTCTAAGCCTGGGCTCTGGCCAGCTTGATCTCAAAGCCAGGGCCAGGGACATGAACCAAGGTTTCTGGGGATTAAACTAAGGAAGGGGATGGGCTGCGTTTGTAAATAGAACTGCAAACACACATTTGGTAACTAAGCAATTTGGCAAAGGCTTCACTTTACAGAGGGAGCTTTCCCTTTGAAGTCCAGAATAATAGCACGCAGCAGCAATGACTTCATGCTGGGCTTCAGGGCGGGTGTCCGAGAGTGACCATCTTTGTGCTATAGGACTGAAGGTCTTGAGAGAGAGAGAGTCAGGGTATAAACGCAGGCTTCTGTTCTCAGTCACTCTCACTGCCATAGAACCCTGGTGGTGCGTGTAGTGGTCTGTGACCCACATGGTCGGCAGTTCCACGGGGTTGCTAGGACTCGAGGGCAGCGAGAGAGATTTTCTGTTTTCAGTGGGCTCTGTGGAAGGGGACTGCCAGACAGTTTTCATTCGCTCTCCCAAGGCAATCGCTGTCTTTGCTGTTGGCTGCTGAGTGAGCCAGGCCCTCTTCTCTGTCTCGTCTGTAACATGTACATTACCCGTTGGTGTTTTGCTAGTTCCATGTATAGGCCAGGCAGTTTAGCAGGTTTCTGTACTGGCTTTTGCCTTTCCTCTGCATTGGGGTTATTTGGAACAGAGGTTGATGGAAGGTGGCTGAGAAAAGGCGCCAGTAGTTATATCATCTCCTTTATGTGTCAACAGCACAATGGTTTGTTTTCTTGATACCCTGAACCAAAGGCAGATGCCCCAAGTCAACTCCCCACCATTCTCACAAATCAAGGAGCTGAGGGCTTATCTTTTTTCATCCTCTGGTCTCACCAGAAAGTCCCTGCTTGAGGGAAATAACAGCCCCTATCACACCATCTTGACCCCTTTCTCCAAAAGGAAGCCACTTCCTAACGAATAGGTTCTCTTTCTTCATTTCTTCTGTAAGGAATCCTTGCCATCTTCTTGCCAGAACTGGCCATGAATTTACCTCACAGCACCGGAATCACTCACCGGTGAACCTAGTTACCAGCAAGTGATGAACACATCCACTAGAAGGACCCACGCTCAAAACCCATCGTGCAGCCACACTCTCTTAGGATGAAGAAGTTAGCCGATGGCCAGTTTGTGTTTATTTCCAGGAAGTTGCACTTGAGGTCATATTGGGCAGGGTTAATATGAGCACATTCATCTTCTGTTCAACCCCATGACTGAGACATTTATCAATCCCCAGAACAGCGTCATCTGTTTATAAAAGCTAGTGAAGTTCAGGGGCAAACCTTTTAGAAACAGCCTCCCATTCTAAGAAGTGACCATTGTAATGACCCTTGAGTCATTTTATAAAGATGAGTGTAGAGACCTCTTGGGGTTGGCAGACCCCAGCCTTTTCTTTCCTCAATGGATTACGAACCCCAGCGTCTGGGACTCAGAAAAAGTGTGTGGTAGAGCTTTTCTTTCTTGGTATATGTCAAGAACCACGGCCAAGTGATGTTTCTGGATTCAGGGATTCCTGGGACCTATGTACACACACAACCAATTTACTCCACAGATTGCTGGAAAAATAACCCCTATAGAGAAAGGATGTCTCCTTGTGTATGGGGCACCACAATTCCTGGCTTGAGCTCCGTTGGTCATCACAGAACACCAGGACTGGCTGTTATATGGTCCATATGGACCCTGACACCGATGACTTCTGTCAGCCCTCAGAAAGATGTCCAAAAGAGACTACTCAAAGTGCCATGACCAGATTGCTCTGCACGCTGAATAGTCATTATGTAATTAGGTATCTCATTATTTACCCAGTACACAAGTGCTTTGATTAATTAGGAGTTGTAAAGACTTTATACATCAAGGCACTAGGAACTTTTGAACAAAGTTTCTGACGGAGTGACATTTATGTAATTTTGGTAAACCGTTGCAAGGCACTCACAAGCATAGTGAGGCTTGGCTAGATGAACCTTGATGTACTGAAAACAGGAGATGCTCATTGTTGTTGTCAGATGTCCCTGAGTTGGCTCCGATTCAGAGCAACCCTATGTCCAACAGATGAAAACACTTCCGGGTCCTGGGCCATCCTCACACTTGTTCTTATGCTTGATTCCATGGTTGCAGGCACTGTGCCAATCGTCTTGTTGAGGGGCCTCCTCTTTGTCGCTGCCCCTCCACTTTACTTTTAAGCACGATGTCCTTTTCCAGGGACTGAGCTCCTCTGACCATGTGTCCAAAGCATGCCAGACGGTGTCTCATCTTCCTTGCCTCCGAGGAGCCTTCGGGCTGTACTTTTTTCAAGATGGATTTTTTGTGTTGCTCTTTTGCCAATCCATGGTTTCTTTCAATATTCCTTGCCTGCACCCTAATTAAAATGCAGCGATTCTTCTGCAGTCTTCCTTATTCAGTGTTCAACTTTCACATACATATGAGGTGGTTGAAAACACCATGGCTTGGGTCAGGTGCACCTTAGTCCTCAAATAACACCCTTCTTTTTCAACACAAAGTTACATCCTTTCAACACTTTAAAGAGATCGTGTACAGTACAATTACCAAATGCAATGCATCTTTTGATGTCTTGCCTGCTGCTTCCATGAGCATTGATAGTGGATCTGCGCAAGATGAAATCCTTGACAATTTCAATCTTTTCATTGTTTACCATGATGTTACTATTGGTCTGGTTGTGAAGATTTTGGTCTTCTTTAAATTCAGTTGTAGTCCACATTGAAGGCTGCGGTCCTTGATCTTTATCAGCAAGTGCTTTAAGCCCTCTTCACTTTCAGCAAGCAAGATTGTGTCATCTGCATATTGCAGGCTGTTAATAAGCCTGCCTCCAATCCTGATGCCACATTCTTCATATAATCCAGCTTCTCTGATGATTTTTTTTTCCAGAATACAGACCGAATGATATGGTGCAAGGATACAACATTGATGCACATCTTTCCTGATTTTAAACAACGCAATATTCTCTTGTTCTGTTTGAGCAATTGCCTCTTGATCTGTGTACAGATTTAGCATGAGCACAATGCAATGTTCTGGGATTTCTATTCTTCTTAAGGCCATCCATAATTTGTTTTGATCCACACAGTCAACTGCCTTTGCATGTTCAATGAAACATAAATAAACATCTTTCTAGAATTCTCTGTTTTGAGCCAAGATCCATCTGACATCTGTAATGATATTCTTTGTTTTCTTCTGGATCTGGCCCACACATCTGGCAACTCTCTGTCAATGTGCTGCTACCCATTTTGTTGGATGATCTTCAGCAAAAATTTACTTGCATGTGATATTAAAGATGTTGTTCTATAATTTGAGCATTCTGTTGGGTCATCTTTTTTTGGAACGGATACAAATGTGGAACTCTTCTTGTCAGTTGGCCAAGTAACTGTCTAAATTTCCCGTCATAGACCAACAGTGCTTCATCATATTGCTGAAATAATCCAATTGGTATACCATCAATTCCTGGAGCCTTGTTTTTGGCTAATGCCTTCAGTGCAACTTGAACTTCTTCCTTCAGTTTTGTTGGTTCTTGCTCACATGCTACCCCCTGAAATGGTGGAATCTGAATTAGTTCTTTTGATACAGTGACTCTGTGTATTCTCTCCTTCTTCTTTGGATGCTTCCTGCATCATTCAATATTTTGCCCATAGAATCTTTCAATATTGCAACTTGGGGCTTGAATTGTTCTTGAGTTCTTTCAGGGTAAGTTATGCTGTGTTCCTTCTCTTTGGTTTTCTAGCTCTAGGTCTTTGCACATTTCATGATACTGTTTGACTTTGTCTTCTTGAGCTGCCCTTTGAAATGTTCCATTCAGCTCTTTGACTTCATCCTTTCTTCCAACTACTTTGATTAAGAGCAAGTTTCAGAGTCTCTTCTGACATCCATTTTGATCTTTTCTTTCTTTCTTGTCCTTTTAATGACCTTTTTCTTTCCTCAGGAATGATGTTCTTGATGTGCTCCATCTTCTTCAATTAGTGTTCAATGCAGCAAATCTGCTCTTAAGATGTTCTCAAAATCAGGTGTCATATATTCAACGTCAAATTTTAGCTCTTGTGGATTATTTTAATTTTGCTCAGCTTCAACTGAACTTATGCATGAAGAATTGATGGTTTGTTCCACAGTCAGGCATTGGCCTGGTTTTAGATGATGATATTAAGCCTCTCCATTGTCTCTTCCCACAGATGTAGTCAATTTGGTTTGTGTTTATTTTATACAGAGAAGTCCATCTATATGGTTGTATTCGTGTTGTTAAAGAGGTAATTGTGATGAAGAAGTCGCTGGTGTCATCAAATTCCATCATGTGATCACCAGCTTTGTTTCTATCACCAAGACCATATTTCCCAATTCATTAGTTTAGCAAACAATATGTTTGTTTATTTTAAGTGTTTCTGTGTTTTAAATGAAAGCTAATGAGTAACGAAACCAGCTTTTTCAGGTTTGAGTGAACCTGGTCAAGTACCTCCTTTTAAAAGTAAGTTTATTGTTCAGCTAAAAGATTATTCATTTGCTAGAGTGCACAGATTGTTAACAGCATCTAATAGGATGACTGCCTTAAGTATCTAGTGCTGCTGTAGCAGCTATACCCAGAATAAACGGCTTTAACAAGCGGAAATAGGTTTTCAGCATGGGTCCAGGGGAAGGTTTTCTCTCCGAGTCACCTCTGAAAGGACTTTGTCTCTTTCCAACATTCCTCGGACAGCTCCGTGTGTCTCACATCAATCTTCCCCCGTGTCTAGGAGGTTCCCAGGCTACAGAATCCAGCCCCAAAAGACACGCAATGTTCCTGGTTCTTTTTGGTTAATAATGAGGCCTCTCATTCTCTGTTCACTTCATTCTCCTTTTATCCCTTGAAACACAAAAGGGGGTGCAGGCCACACCCCAGGGAGCAGGGCTCCATCCCTGCTTCTGCTTCTTCATTGCCAGTAACCGTGTCTTCACCTAGGGCACCTGTAAGCTGCTGACCCTCGTGGTCACGGACCTAGTGGACAGGACTTGGTGCTGAACCATCACAAGCAGGCAGCCTCCGCACTTCTCTTTGGCATGGTTGCCCTGGTGACCAAACCAGGCCAGACCTTTGCCCCGGTGCTGGGCACCTGGCTGCTCTGCTTCTACGCAGGTCACGATCTGTTCCAGCAGTCCCCACTGCACCAGGGCTGCTTCTACCTGCTGGTATTGTTGCCCATCACCTGTGCGCTGCTGCAGCTGTTCACCTGGTCCCAGTTCACACCGCACGGGTGACGCGTGCACACGGTCAAAGCCCAGCGGCAGCACTTGTCACAGGCCCAGGGCCTGGATGTTAAGACATTGTGAGAAGTGAGCAAGGCTGCATGGGGAGGAGCAGTTTGGAGGCAGACGGCATAGCTCATGCTCCTCTGCTCAGGGGCTGAGCTAAGAGTGTCACGCAGGGCCAACTTGTGCTTGCCTTGACTGGCCCAGCTGGAGGAGGGCTGGGGGTATGCCTCAGGGACCTGTTTCCCCCCTCGGGGGACAGGAGGAAATAATGGGATCAAGAAGGGCTGGGGGCTACCCTGTGGTGCTCATAGGGTCACGGTGGAGCATAGAGGCCTGCCATGCTGTCTGGCTTCCCTATGGGCTCAGGAACCACTTTGGGTCCTGAGTCCCTCCCTCCTTGCCTCCCTCCTCCTCCCCTGTGATTTTCAGTCAGGCCTGCAGCAGCTAGCATGGGACACCCCCACTTGGCCTCTGAAGAGCTCCATTTCACACAGACTGAAAAAAGCCGTCATTTCTAAAAAATGACGTCATTTCATCAGCATGTTGCATTCCATCCTAATCTCTACAACTGATAGATTGATGACATCAAGTCACATCATTGAGGATGAGCACATCATGACATAACTGCCAAACCCCTGAAAACCATAGCCCATCCAAACCGACTCATATTTTGGGGGACCCAATCCGGTCCATGATAATGACCTTCAGTGTCATGGGAAGACAATTCTTGGCACAGAAACATGGTGGCACTTCAAGGGTGTCGTATCCAGGACTGCCCTGCCCTTGGGTGCAGATCGGCATGGTTGGTGTTGGGTTTTGAGAGGTAACACAAGATGCTAGTGGACTTCACTTTCCCTCAACACTAAGTGCTTAACATCCCCACCGTCAGTCACTCATTGTCCGTGGTCAAGAGTACACTGTCCTTGCTTCAGAAGGAGCAGATGATAGCAGAAGCAGGGCCTTGAGGAAAGATAGCAGGGGTGAGGAGGTGTTTGGGTGGGACGCAGGAGTCGCAAATGGCAGGGACAGAGGAGGGAAGAGACACAGCAGACCATGAAGTCCAGGGAGGGCTGGGGAGGCAGTGGGTCTAAGAACAACTAGCATTTAAACATTCTACTTCCGTCTCCTCTCTCGTTCCAAATCCAGATTGACTTGCTGTTAATAACCAAAGCTGTAGCCTGGGAAGGGGCTGGCAAGGACAGTGCCCTTACTTGACCCTGGGAGGTTCCCAGCCCACCAGCACTCTCTCCAATAGGGAGAGCCAGACCTTGGGCTGTGTAGACAGCTACTGTTTCCTTGGTTGGGAAGACAGTGAGGATGAGTCCGCTACAGGGTGGGACATTGTAGCAAGTGTTGGAGTCAAGATTTCATTCATACATTTTGTTCCCCCTCAAATGCACGATGCTTTCCTACTGACAACAAGAGTCCTGGAATGTCTGTTTTATTCAACCATCAGAACCCTGGCCAACATGATTTCCATGTGTCTCGCTCACGGTCACATAGCTTGTGATTGTAAGAGTTCAAATGCAGGCAGTCTAACTCTTAGTTCCGTGCTGTTTCCACAAATCCTTTGCCTCGGCAAACTGTTGATGGGAGTTTTGGAGTTAGAGGCCTGGATAGGCTGCTTCATTCTCTGATTTCTAAGGAGCATTCCAATTACATTTCTTCCAAGACTTGGTCTTTCTCCTGGCAGTTCGGAGTATATTTAATATTCTTTGCCAAGACCATAATTTAATTCTTCTTTGGTCTTCCTCATTCAAAGTCCAGATTTCACGCATAAACAGGGTGACTGAAAATACCATGGCTTGGGTCAAGTGCACCTGAGTCCTCAGAGTGACATCTTTGTTTGTGAGCACTGCAAAGGCATCTGCAAGTCTTGCCCCTTCTCTGACTTGGAGTGGACATTTCCTCCTTTTTAAACTCTGAGGTGCTTCCCAGACTAATCAATGAGCAGAAAACTAAAGCTACATGTAGCCTCCTACCCACCTGGGAGGCACAAAGGCAGACTTTTGGCATGGGTGTGCTGGGGAGAGTAACAGGAGAATAAAAGGAAGTCTGATCCCACTGGTGTGTGAAGTTGCCTGCACTCTGCACACTGCACAGAGTGGCTGTTCTTAGTGGTTGCAAACTCATGGTGGTCTCATTCACTACAGAACAAAACAGCTTCATAATAGTTGGTCTGTTTGAGTTCGTTGCTGTAATTCCTGTGTTAACTCTGCTCCTGGAGGACTTCCTTACACTGTACCAAACATGATGGCCTTCTCTAGTGATCAGTCCCTCTTGATGACTTGCCCAAAGTCTTGGATGACATTCTGTAATCTATATATAGGGTTTTCCATTGGTTGATTGTTTTGGAAGTCAATTGCTGGACTTTCTAATGAGCATAGGAAGTTTCTAGCAGTTCCTTCTGTCATGACCTGGAAGCTCTGCTGACACCTGTCTACTATGGGTGGTCCTTCTGGTATTTGAAATACCAGTGCTAAAGCTTCCAGAATCACAACCATATGCAAGCCACCATGGTAGTAAAAATGGATAGAGAGATGGCGACTGTACAGTACATGTGTTCAAAATTCTTTTTTCTTTTCTCAGAGGAGGTTACATTGCTTATCGAAACAAATCATTGCGATAACAGTTGTATGAGCCCCTAATAAAATGTTTAAAAAAAAAGAAAAAAAATCGTATTTGGGTCATTAGTAGCTATGTGCTACGTGCTATCCAGGAAAAATAGTCCTGATGTAGCACGTGCCAAATCCAGTGGTGTAAATGCACCCACCAGGGTGATTTCGGTTAGCAATGGGATGCCACTAAATGCAGAGCCCGAAGGACATACAGACAGACTCACACTCCCCTGTCCAGTATAATGCTGCCCAAATCCTGCCTGTGGCCCTGGGAGGCTGGAAACCATTCCTAAATCAGGGATCCAGGCACTGCCTCCTTCAGTTTACAGTGCTATGCTTGATGTGCAGTGGATCCCTGATAGTATAGAGGGTTACACATTGGGGTCTTAACCACAAGGTCAGCAGTTAGAAACCACCACCTCCTATATGGGAGAAAGATGAGGCATTCCACTCTCATAAAGACGTTGCGGTCTCAGAACCCCCCAGGGGCAGTTCCACTCTGTCCTACAAAGTTCCCATGAGTGGGAAATGGCTTAATGGCAGTGAGTTTGGTTTTGACTTTAGTATGTAGTGACTCTTAGCTCAGAAGGCAGCCTGAAAGAAGGTGTGATGAGCACAGCTTTCAGAGCAGGTGGGGGTGGGGCGGGGTTTCTGAGGACAGAGACAAGTCTGGAGTACTGAGCTAAGGACCTAAATACCTCCACAGTGAACTTAGGGGTTCATGTTCCACCCAATACCCTATATCATTGACTCTCATACTCCATATGGGAACCAGCACTTGTGACTTTGCTTCATTTTGAAAACAAAGAATCACAACCCAGCCCCAAGTAATGTGAACTAGGAAATCCCACTGAGGATGTACAAACACTCCTACAAGTTGACACTTGGTAGGCTGCCTTAACTTCCAGCCAAGATATAGCGACGGGATTTGCTTTCCTGCCTAAAGCAATCAGCAAACCATAGGACACGCGTCAAACTGCGATTGACAGACACTGGACCGTGAGCACAGGGGGTTCAGAAACCAACAAGGTGAGTCCTATGATTGTGGCCTTGAAACAGTTCCAGTCTTCGGGGCAGGGAAAGACCCAAATCTGAAGGACAGATAACTAGTAGTGAGAGACCTGCACACCAAGAGAGCCCCAGATATCTGCAGGGGTCCCTCCTCAAAGACGCAGCTGAGTGCTGATCCTTGCATGCATGCATGCAAAACAATGACCTGAAGTTGAGATGAGAACCCCTGGAAAGAAACAAAAAGAACAATGTCTGGAGCTTGCACAGGGGCAGGAACAGTTTGATTCCACTACGAGGGGAACAGCCTTGCAATTTTAGGGGCTCTGAAAGAGTTTTGAGTGCCTCACACCATAGGTTTCCAAACTTTGTTGGCCTACTGGCCCCTTTACAGAAAAACTGAGTAGGGCCTTTTCGCAATGAACAACTTTTGTTTTTAATCCAGGATAATGTGTAGGTATCTGCTTTTGCCATCCTCCTGGATCATTCAAGAACCCCTTGGGGGTCGATATTGTCTACTTTGGGAAACACTGCCCCCCATAGTTGCCATCAAGTCAATTCTGACTCATGGTGACCCCATGTGTTACAGAGTAGAATGCTGCATAGGGCTTTGTGGCTGTCCCAGAAGCTAATCCCCACGTCTTTCTCCCGTGGTGTTCCTGGGTGGGTTGAACTGTCAACCTACAGATTAACAGCCAAACATGTGTCATGCAAGAACCTTTGACTCATTGTTGTTGTTAGGTGCCATCTAGTTGGTTCTGACTCATAACAATCCTATGCACAACAGAACGAAGCCTCAGCCGGTCCTGCACCATCCTCACAACTGTTGATTGCTCTTGTCCATGAGCCCACTGCTGTAACCGCTATGTCAATCCACCTCATTGAGGGCCTTCTCCTTTTTCGTTTCTCCTCCAATTTACCAACATGAAGTCCTTCTCCAGAGCCTGGTCTCTTTAGAAAACATGTCCAAAGAATGTGAGAGGACATCTTGCCATCCTTGCCTCCAAGGTCATTCAGGCAAGACAGATCTCTTTGTTCTTTTGGCCATCCACAGTACTTTCAAGATGCTCCACCAGCACCATAGTTCAAATGCATTGATCAGTCTTAGGTCTTCCTTGTCTTGTGCCCAACTTTCACAAACATACGAGGCAACTGAAAATACCAGGGTTTGGGTCAGGCCCGGCCTTAATCCTCAAAGTAGCATCTTTGCTTTTCAAAGCTTTTAAGAGACCTTGTGCAGCAAATTTACCCAATGAAATTCATCTTTTGACTGCTGCTTCCATGAGCATTGATTATAGATCCAAGCAAGATGAAATACTTGACAGCGTCAAACTTTTCTTTGTTTACCACAATGCTACTGATTGGCCCAGTTGTGAGGATGTTGGTTTCCTTTTCACTGAGTTGTAATCCACACCGAAGGTGACAATCTTTGATTTTCAGGAGTAAGTGCTTCAATTCCTCTTCACTTTCACCTAGCAAGGCTGTGTCACCTGCATTTGCAAGTTATTAATAAGCTTTCCTCTAATATTGACGCCCATTTTTCTTCATGTAATCCAGCTTCTCTGATGATCTGATCAGTGTACAGATTGAGTAAGTATGGTGAGAGGATGCAGTCTTGATGCACACTTTCTTGATTTTAAACTATGTGGTATTCCCTTGCTCTGCTCATGATAAATACCCATGGAGCTAGCAGTCAAGAGACCCAATGATGGGTTACATTGGGTAAATCTGCTGCAAGGAAAGTTGTCGCTTTAAGGATTAAGGTGGGCTTGATCCAAGCCATGGTATTTTCAATAGCTTCATACACGTGTGCAAGCTGGACAATGAAGAAGGATGACTGAAGCAACATTGGTGCATTTGAACTGTGGGGTTGGCTACGGAAAATGGACTGCTTGAGGAATGAACTATCTGCCTTGGAAGAAGTGCAGTCAGAATGCTCCTCAGAATCAAGGAAGGTGAGGCTTTGTTTTATGAACTTTGGATATGCTTGGTAACAAAAAGGGTCAGCTAAACATGGGAAGACAGTCAACAAGATGGTTTGACACAATGGCTGCAACAATGGGCTAAACTATAGTAATGATTTTGAGGATGGCATGGGACTGGGCAGCGTTCCGTTCAGTTGCACAGAGGGTCTCTATGAATTGAAACCAACTCAAGAACATCTAGCAAGTTCCCGCTTCCCCAGTCAGAAAGTAATTTCACCGCACAATGCTTTCTTTCATCTGGTAGTGACTGAGTGCCATAATGAGACAGAAAAGTAATCCAAACACGTTCTGTAGGGCAATATATGCCACAGGGAATGAAGGGTGGGCTGATTTCATTCATTCCATTTCCGTCCTTCATTGAAATATTTATTGTACAGGCACTGGGCAAGGAAGGTAATCAAAGTAGACTTAGTTTCTGCCCCATTGGCTGCATAGCTTAGTTACACTAACAACAGCCTTCCCGCAGCTGCAACCCGCCCTGTGGTTGTCCAGAAGTCAGTGATGAGCAAGGTATGCCTCTAGGGAAAATCCCAGTGGTTAATCCCCATGGAGGTCAGGACCAGCCACCTCTCAGGACAGTTGGGAAAATCTATAAAATGCATACAGGGAACTCTCACTTAGGAATAAACCCATGGAACTCAGAGCTGCGTGTGGCATTTGTCTTTGTCATTAGTCCTTTGGATTTTATATGTATTTGTGTTGCAGAAAATTCACTTTTATTTTTTTAACAGCAATTAATCTCATCAGTTTATTTCTCGAGCCTCCTGTCAGGTGAAAGCCAAGATAAATTCTGATGCTTTCTGACTCATGAGCAAAACTGAGTCACTTGCATACAGAAGGATTTTCCAGAAAAAGAAAATCCGTGAGAGCATAGACAGGGAGTGAAGTACCCGAGTTCTCCTAAGTACCTTATAATTGAGATGCATAAACTAATTTCCTACAATAAACATAACGAATACTGAAACCCTCCAGTGTTTCAGACCAGATGGTTGCTATCCCAAGGTTACAGACCTGGCAATTGTTGGACTTTGGTGGGGAGCTCTTCCCTGGGGAGTGCCCAATGAAGGTGGCCTGGGACTAGCATATTCTTAATATTTTAATGCTCTTCTTGCTTTATTATGATGTGTATTGATTTGACAGGAATGATCCTGCCATTGTGAATGGATGTTATTAAAAGTTTTGCTCTATCACTGGCCCTCATTGTTTGTGCAAATGGTGTCCATTCAGTTAGGAGTGCAATCTAGATAAGTCAACAATTCATGTATTGCAGTTCATAGCCAGCCTACACTTTGTTTTTGTCATTTAAAATGCAACCTAATTGGCTATGTTTAATTGTTTTAGTTAAATTTTTTTTGAATCATTTTATTGGGGGTTCGTACAGCTCTTATCACAATCCATATATCCATTCATTGTGTCAAGCACATTTGTACATATGTTGCCATCATCATTCTCAAACCATTTTCTTTCTATTTAAGCCCTTGGTATCAGCTCCTCATTTTTTCCCTCCTTCCCCCACTTTCCATCCCTCATGAGCCCTTGATAATTTACAAACTATTATTATTTTGTCATGTCTTACCCTCACCGATGTCTCCCTTCACCCACTTTTCTGTTTCCATCCCCCTGGGAGGGGGTTATATACAGATGATTGTGATTAGGTTCCTCATTCTCTCCCACCTTCCCCTTACCCTCCTGGTATCACTACTCTCATTATGGGTCCTGAGGGGTTTATCTGTCCTGGATTCCCTGTTTCCAGCTCTTATCTGTACCTGTGTACATGCTCTTGTCTAGCCAGATTTGTAAAGTAGAGTTGGGGTCATGATAGTGGAGGGAAGAAAGTATTAAAGAACTAGAGGAGAATTTTATGTTTCCTCAGTGCTATACTGCACCCTGACTGGCTCATCTCTTCCTTGTGACCCTTCTGTAAGGGGATGTCCAATTGTCTACAGATGGGCTTTGAGTCTCCAGTTTATACTCCCCCTCATTCACATTGATATATTTTTGTGTGTGCCGGCCTACACTTGTATAATGTCCTTTTCTCAATAGTATTTTAAATTCCACATTGTTGGTTAATTACTGAAACTATCAATAATATTACCTTATGCCTCAGAATTATGATTGATAAATGTTCTCTAACAAAATGATAATGATGTCTCTAAGGTGTCCCAGAGACATATTATATATCTATGGCTTCTAAACCATAGATATATGAATGCATTTTGAGTGCACACTTAATTCTAGCCCCAATCTGAGGAAAATTAGTTCTTATGACATGGCCCGGCTTGATACTCAACCTCATTAAGAGATCACTTAAGATATGAGTTTTATAGCAAAGCATGGTGAAGAAACTAGATGGTGTCTAATTAATAGAAAAATAATATCTGGGGTCTTAAAGATTTGTCTTTGAACAAGCAGATATCTGAGTGAGGCATCAACTGGGTCCACATTGGAAAAAACACACAAGCCTGTGTGAACCAAAAATTGTGAATGATAAAATCTAAACTCAAAGGTGGGAATAGTATTAGAACTTAACTTATGAACACCCAGTTTGTGGAAGTCTATGGATTACAGTGGGAGGCCCAAATCCATTTGCAGGGTGTACAAATGGATTAGGTCTCCAGTGAATTCCCTCTGACCATAGACCAGGGATATATGACAGCCTTGCTATCATGCAGTGTTTGTTTTTCTGTATATGAAATGCAAGATGGGTAGAGCTATAGAGACAGTGATGGAGAGGAATTTAGGGAGGTGGGAAACTGATGGCAATGAGTGCAGAAAAGAAGTAAATGTTCTAAAATTAATTGTGGAGATGATTTATAGCTCTCTTTAATATGACTGAATGATTGAATTCTATGATATGTGACATATATGCCAATAAAACACTTAAAATACAATTTTGTAAAGCAAACAAAATTGTGTGAAATATGATTTTCCCAAACACCCCTGCAAAACAAGGGTAACCTAGAGATTAAGGCCTACATTTCAGGAGAGAAAGTAATAAAATAAGAGATTAAAAAAAAAAAGAAGTAAAAATTGGGATATAAAATTTCTCATAAGCAAATTAGCCTAGCCTCAAGGGGACAAGATATTGAATAAGATTTTTTTAAATTTGGTTATTGTTTATATGCCTAAGAATCTTTGAGATGTTAAAGTTAGAAATGTTCTCCATTAATCTCAGGGCTTGTTATTCTCAAACTACTGACATCAACAGCTTCCTTATTTTCTCAAAGTCAATTGGAGCTTGTGGTGTCTGTTTTCAACTGTATTCCTTTACTACACCTTCCCCCTTGTTAAATATATATGTGGTCTAACACTTGCCATTTCAACATTCTTCACATGTCTAGTTCAGCGACGTTAACGTATGTTCATCATTTAGCTTAATCATCACCCTTGTGCATTACTCCAAATTTCCATCACCCTTAACCGAAGTACCGTGTCCCCTAAGGGGACAATGAGTACTTCTCGCTCCATCCCTCCTGCTTGTCCATAGTAAGCATTAATAACATCTGTTCTCTCTGTATTTACCTGTTCTAGACATTTCATATTAGTGGGCTCATTCAATGTTTGTCTTTTTGTGATGACTGTATTTCACTTATAAGATACTTTCAAGGTTCATCCACATCGTAGAATATATCAGACTTTATTTCTCTCTGTTTTTGCAGGTGATGGTGTTGCGATGTGTGGAACAGGTTTCAACAGAGCTTCCACACTAAAAAGTCTAAAAACAAAAGCCTGAAGGCATACTTTTAAACATTAGCCTATGAGAGCCTATGTATCATAAGGGTCTGATTTGCAACCAATCTTGGGGATGGCTTAGGACCAGGCCACATTTTATTGTACTGTGCATGGGCTTGATTGGGTGCCATGAGTTGGGTGCCAGCTAAATAGCAGCTAACAACAACAACACAACTCTATAATTACTGGCTTTTAAAAAAGAGGAAACCATGATTTATTTATTTGCCTTCCCCTTTACTCAAGTTAATATGAATCTACCATGTAGTTAGTGGTTTACTCTATCTTCCCCTCCCATCCCTAATGACATTGTCATTTGCTTGTTGGTCATTTGTATTTCTTCTTTGGATAAATATCTATCAATTCCTTGGCCCATGTTTTGATTGGGCTGTTTATTTTTTTGTTGTTAAATTGTGAAAATTCTTTATCCTCCCAAAACTGGAATTTTTTTCAAAGCTATGTATTTAATTTTTTAAAGAAAACAACATTATCACCTTCAAAGTACTCTCCATTACACTTAATTCTTATCAAATCTGTGATTCCACTATCAGAAAAATTTTCAAACTCATCTGTTTGGATGGCTGACAGCACCTCCCACGTTTTTTTTCCCTTCACCTCTTCTACACTGTTAAATCATTGTCCTTTCATGTCCCTCTTTATTAAGGAAAACAAAAAGAAGTCACGAAGAGTGAGTTCAGGTGAGTAAGGTGCGTGGGGCAAGAGAGGAATGCTGTTTTTTTGCCAAACTGGCGTACTAAGATGGCTGCATGAGCAGGTGCATTGTCATGGTGGCAAAACCAGTGCCCCATCTGCCACAAATCAGGCTTTTTTTGTCACACAGTTACATTATTTTTTCAGAACCTCCAAATAGAAAGCTTGATTAACAGTTTGACCTGGTGGAATGAACTTTAAATGCTCTATGAGTTGACATTTTCATCCATTTGGGAAGTTGACAGATGCCCAGAATGAGGTTCATCACCAATCGACATTTCACCATTTTTGAAATGAGAACACCACACATACACTTGAGTTTTTCTCATAGCGCTGCCCTTGTAAGTTGTGTTCAACAACACAACAGTCTCTGTGGCATTTTTCCTTAGCAGGAAATAAAATTTCACGTTGTTCTCTTAAATCAGCCATCACAAAAAACGATTTTTGAGCAAAACTGCTTTCATGAAGAAATTCACCGTGACTAGAAAGAATCTTCCCAGGCCCTCCATTCACATACTCCATAAATACAAGAACACTTTGCTCGACTAAACAGACATTCCATGATACCGACCTTCCCAACACATCACTGAAGAAAAACATGTGCATAAGCAAATGTGGAGAAGAAAGCTAATGGTGTCCAGCTATCAAAAGATATAGCACCTGGGGTCTTAAAGGCTTGAAGGTAAACAAGCGGCCATGTAACTCAGAAACAACAAAGCCCACAGGGATGAAGCACAACAGCCCATGTGATCACGAGGTGTTGAAGGGATCAGGTAGCAGACACCAAAGAACAAAAATCATCATTCTGTGCTCACCTTCCCCATACAAACACTGAAGACAAATGTGTGCATACATAAGTATGGTGAAGAAGGTTGATGGTTCCCAGCTATAGAGAGATATAGCATCTGTGGTCTTAAAGGCTTGAAGGTAAACAAGTGGCCATCTAGCCCAGAAGCAACAGAACCCACATGGAAGAAGCATACCAGCCTGTGTGATCACGAGGGGTCAAAGGGACCATGTATCAAGCACCAAAGAACAAAAAATCATATCATTGTGAATGAGGGGGATTGAGAGATGGGGACCCAATGCCCATATGTAGACAACTGGACATCCCTTTCAGAGGGGTAGTGGGGAGGAGACAAGTCACTCAGGGTGCAGTGTAGCATTGACGAAACACACAACTTTCCTCTAGTTCTTAAATGCTTCCTCCCCTCTCCTATCATGATCCCAATTCTACTTTACAAACCTGGTTAGACCAGAGGATGTACAGAGGTGCAAAGAGGAACTGGAAACACAGGGAATCCAGGACAGATGAACCCCTCAGGACCAGTGGTGAGAGTGGTGATACAGGGAGGGAGGGATAGAAAGGGGGAACCGATTACAAGGAGATGGACAACAGAAAAGTGAGTGAAGGGAGATGTCGGGCATTATAAGATATGATAAAATAACAATAATTTATAAATTATCAAGGATTCGTGAGGGAGGGGGGAGCAGGGAGGGAGGGAAAAGATGAAAAATGAGGAGCTGATTCCAAGAGCCCAAGCAGAAAGCAAATGTTTTGAGAATGATGAGGGCAACAAAGGTATAAGTGTGCTTTGCACAATTCATGTATGTATGGATTGTGATAAGAGTTGTATGAGCCCCCAATAATATGATTTTTTTTAAAAAGAATTTCCCCAGGCAATGCCACTGAGTGCGCTAACTCAGAGTGAGTTGATGGATGCTTGCCTAGTGGGAAAAATGTGCACTATGGCCGTTGTCGCTCTAAGAGACTCTCATGTTGCCTCATAGTTGTACCTTTTGGGCAATTGCCTCCAGCCCACCTTCAGTCCACACGCACAGTGCCTGAGCCTGCACCACTCCATAGTTGGGTAGACCACCCCCAAGCTCTACTGTTCATTTCTCAAAGCCTTGTAAGCAGACTTCAGATGTGTTGAGGTAGTGCAAACATGTCACCACCCATCTGTCAATTGGTCATAGTGCAGCGGCTTGTGCGTTGATATGCTTCTGGAAGCCATGCTATCGACATTTTAATTATCAGCAGGGTAACCCATGGTGGACAGGTTTCAGCAGAACTTCCAGACTGGGACAAACTGGGAAGCAAGACCAAGTTATCTATTTCTGAAATTGGCCAGTGAAAAACCCTTTGGACCCCAACATAACCTTGTCCAGCTTACGTTCTTTGGACATGTCATCGGAAAGAATCAATGGCTGCAGGAGGACGTCGTGTTTGGTGATGATGAGGATCAATGAGGGTGAGAGAGACCTTTGGTGAGGCATCATGGCTGCAACAAGGGGTTCAAACACGACAGTATTGTGGGGATGGCACAGCACAGGGCAATGTCCCTGCTCGTTGTACAAGGGGTGACCATTGTCAGAGTCCACTCAACAGCTGCCAACAGCAGCAGTACTGTGAGCACACACGCTAGGAGGAATCAACTCAAGTACTGTGTAGGAGTTCTGAGGGGAAGCATGTGTGTTTCTGCTTTTTATACCCTGGCTTGTTGTTAGCTGCCATCAAATTGGTTCCGACTCACAGTGACCCTAGGTATAATAAAACAAAACACTGTCTGGTTTCGTCTTATCTTCACAACTTTTCTTATGTTTGAGCCTATTGTTGCAACCACTATGATAATTTATTTTGTCCAGGATCATCCTCTTTTTAGCTGCCCCTCCATTTTACCAAACAGAATGTCCTTCTCCAGAGATTTATCTCTCCTGAAAAATGTCCAAAATAGGTGAGATGAAATCTAGTCAGTCCTGCCGCTAAGGAGCATTCTGGTTGTACTTCTTCCAAGAAAGATTTTTTGGTTCTTCTGGCAATTCACAGTACTTTCAGTAGTCTTCACCAGCACCATGATTCAAATGCATCGATTCTTCTTTGGTCTTCCGTATTAAATGTCTAACTTTTACATGCACCATGATCTGGAAACTCTTAGCCAGGTAAATATAGGTAAATGTAAAAGATTCATGCTTTCTGCCCTACCCCACCCATAACCGAAGATGGCGGGGGCAGGTGTGGCTGGGTGGTTGCATTGTGAAAATGTTTCCAGGCCACTCTGCTTGTCTCGACAGGGACTTGGGCTGCCGGCTGTCATTGGTGAAGGTCTGAGAATCATGAACTGGTGGTACACAACTTTTCCTCCAGCAGCATCGATGGAGGCACAATGTGATCCTCTTGGAGTCTCTTTTCCTGTCCCAGAAACTTGGTTGCTCCTCTCTTCCTGAAGTGTTTGGGCATGAGGTAATGGCCAGAGTGCGCTGTGGGCATGGGCTCTGCTGCCAGACCAGGGCTGTGGGCCCAGCAGCAGCAACCACTGGCTGGTTTGTTCCAGGAAAGTCTGATTTCCTAAAGGAAAAAGACCTCTCATGAGCCTGGCCCCCTCTTGAAAATGTTTAGCAGGCTTTGTTCTGATGGGAATTCTGGCTCTTGCCTTCCGCTCCAGCCTGGGGCCCAGAAGCATCCACCACTTAGAGGATTCTAGACTGTTTGGACCACTTCAGTAGCATAAACTCCTGTGCACATCCTGGATGCTCCATTCTCATGGTCATGGCGAGTGGGGTGCCTCTGCCCCAGCATTTGAGTTGCTGTTAGCTTGCCCATCTGCATCCTCTTGCCCAAAGTTTGGCTCCTGATCGCTATGAACTTGGCGTTCTTATTCCAAACCTTGACACTGGGAACCTCATTGGCTTGCTATCATTTTGGCTGGAATGCTAACACCCACAGAAAGGCCTGGAGCTAGGAGAGTCTCTGGGGGTAGTGATGGTTCACTCATAGAACCCTTATCTTCCATACAGCAGACCTGAATTCTATTGCTGACCAGCCTACTCCTGTCTGTCAGTAAAGGTTTTGGTGTTGCTGTAAAGCCAAACAGATTTCAGTGGAGCTTCAAGACTAAGACAGACTAGGAAGGAAGGCCTGGTGATATACTCCCAACAACCAGTAAGCAAAAACTCTATGGATGACAGGGACTCAATTGTGGTTCACCAGTGAACATGGGATGGAGCAGGACTGGGATGTGTTGATTGTGCACGAGGTTGTCATGAGTTGAGCTGACTTGACAGCTGAAAAGAATCTCCTGTAGTCCCGTGAATTTCCACTCTTGAAGGCTGGTTTCTGCATGGTATCCAGCGCCAGGGCTCGCATAGCTCAAACCCAGTTTCTCGGCAGTTCCTACAGAGGGCCTGGGAATAAACCATTGTGAAAGTTTCCAACAATCCTCCTGATCGAGGATTGTTGACTCCATGTCTGGAGCTCAGCAAGGCAAGTTTGTTGAAGGACCAGGAAACGTTCTTGGAAAAGACTGTCCTTGGAAAGAGAGAATGGGGTTTGCTGGCGACTGGCCAACTTGGGTGGGAATGGCTGTACTGGGCCTCTGGCCAGTGTAACTTGGTACCTGGCAGGCACCAGTGCCACTGGTGAATATCCATTGCCCCCTTTGCTGGGTCAAGAGATAGTGAAAAGAGAAATAATGGTGTGGCCCCTTAAACTGAGAAGCAACTCTCTGAGAGGTTAACCAAAAACCATCTCAGTTCTGCCGAGTTGATTCTGACTCATCATGACCTTATGGGGCAGGGTAGAACTGCTTCTATGGGCTGCCAAGACTGTAACTCTTTATGGGAATAGGGAACCTCCTCTTTCTCCCACGGAGCAGCTGATGGTCTTGAACTGCTGATCTGGTGATTAACAGTCCAGTTCAGAACCCGCTCTACCAGGGCTCCTGCGTCTGCGAGGTTAGGAAGTGTCTCAAATTCTCTTAGAGCTAGTGAGTGTGGAGTTAGAAACATATTGTAGTCTTACTTGACCCTTCCACCTGTCACAGGATCCAATGGGCCCTTGAACTTCTTTCAAACAGTGGGCTGGGCATTGAGCTTGTTTGAGCAGGTCCAGCTCAGTTCTCTGAATGTTTGTGGCAACACTTGGTCTTCCCAGAAGGAACAGCAACCCCTGTGTGGTATGGTTTGCAGAGTGTCTTGGAAATTTATCCCCATGTCGGTCTAAAGTGGTGGGAACTCCCCCAGGGGAGGTCATTGCACTCAGAGCCTTCTTTCAAAACCGTAAATACTCCTGGACCCTCACTTTTCATAACTTGTCCATCCTTTTTCCCCCACATGTTCATGTCTTAGCTTCTCAAAGAGAGTCTAAACGCTGGTGCTGTAAAGAGTGTTTCATACTCCTTGTGAGCTTGAGAAGCATGTGTGTCCTGTTGTACTTGCTGTTCATTCTATTAAAGTCAACTAGACCCAAAGATTGATGGTGCCGGTCAACTCACCTATAACTCCCCGAGTTTCTGCTTGCTCAATCTGTCAATGACTGACCGAAAGGTGTTGAAGTTTTCAGCTATCATGGTGGTAATCCTTCTGTATATCTTTCAGTTTCAGTACAATAATCTTCACTCATTAAAATTTCATTCATTCCTTTAAAAACTGCCTAGTATTCCATGTGTGCTGTTGGGAGTTGCCATCGAGTCAGTTCTGACTCATGGTAACTGCATGTGTGTGCAGTAAAATGCCTCTCATCGTAGGGGCTGCAAGACTGTGACTCTCCAGAAGCAGCTGGCCACACGTGTCTTCCAGAGCACCTCTGGCTGAGTTTGAACCACCCACTCTTCGGCTGACAGTTGAGCTCATAACCATTTGCACCATCCAGGGCCTTTTCAGTATGTGTGAAGGGTTAAATAAAAATTTTTTTTAAGCTGGTACGTAACATATGCAAATATGTAAATATTTATCAAGTGGGTAGTGTTAACCTCAACTATAGGAAAGATAGAAGTCACCATAGAAGGCAAGAATGTGAGAAATGGGCAGTGATCTTTCAGAAAGGTCTCTACTTGAAGAATATAGTTTTTTCCTGTCAAGGCCCAAGAAGGTCTATAAGCCCTGGCTGAAGCTCACGAAGGATTTGCAAGCTTCTGGCACATTGCTGTGTGTTTGACGTGGAGGAGGGCTCCTCCTGCAGCAGTTCTTGCAGCTGATGACTTGCTGCAGCCGAGAGAACGTGATCAAAGGAAATATGATTTGTTGGGTCTGCGGAGTTGAGACAGAGACATTTTGGCCTTAAAGACTGAAATTGGGAGGAAATATGCAGATGAAGAAGCCAAGCTCTCTCTGGTATTAGTAGGTGAACGCTGATGTCAGACAGGGAGCTGACTAGTCAGGACTAGATGTGGCAGAACCAGGACGAGAAATTCTGTAGAAGATCCCATTCTGGAAAAAGATCAGAGGCCGGAGCACACAAGCCGCACTGCCAAGTCTTTGTTGGTTTGTGTAATTTATGTACTCTGTATGTGCTTCATGTGTTATAGCCCACCCCCCTCAACATGTAGCCATTAAATCTCAATGAAAGGTCAATGCATAATTGTTTACAAATTAAGCTCTGGTTTTCTTAGTTCTTAACATTTGGGTGGGTGGAGAGTTTGGGAGTAGGGAAGTGACAAATCTTTCATACATTTTGTGGGGGTGGTGGATGTTGTAAGGAGCCCTGGTGGCATAGTGGTTATGTGTTGGGCCACTAACCACAAGATCAGCAGTTTGAACCCACGAACTACACGGGGGAGAAAGTTGAGGCTTTCTGCTCCCATCAATATTTACAGCCTCACAGACCCACAGGGGCACTCCGTCCTACAGCATCATTATGAGTCAGAATCAGCTTGATGACGGGGAGTTTGGTTCTAGTTTCATAAAGTCCCGAGGTGGCACAAGTAGTTTATGCTGGACTATTAAAGGAAAACTCACGTGTTATCCCTGCGGAAGAAGGGCGTGGCATTCTGGCTCTGTAAAGCCTACAGACTATAGTCTACTCTGCAACGCACAGTACTCTCCTGAGTCTGAATTAAATCGGCAACAACGGATCTGATTTTTATGGCTGTTTGAAGCCTGTCCATGATATGAAGTCTTACGCACAGGGAGAAAGCACCTACGGATTGCTCTGCTTCCTCCCACCTCATCCAATTAAGAACTACTATTCCAATTACTGTCTATCTTCCCAGGACTCTGGGGTTGTATAAGGAGAACATGCAACCCATTCACAAGATAAAGAAATAAGGCATAGAGCAGCTCAGAGAAACACATCTAAACAACGTATGTAATACAATTTTGTTTCCTATGATCAACACAAACATGAAGCTAATGTTGGGAAGAATTGAGAAATTCTTGTCTCCTTTCTGGGTTTCCAGAAAGAGTGGGAAATGGTAAGCACAGGTACATTTGGTCACCTTTATAATCTAATCTTACAGGAGATACTTTAATCGCTGAGGCATCACCCTTTTTCTTCCCAGAAATCCTTTCAGAAAATGATGTGCAACAACCAAGGAAGGTCAATCATCACTACCTTCGGCCATAGTATCTGGGAGTAAAATATTGATGTAGATTGTACATTGGGATGTGGTCATTGATGGATTTTTGTTTTGTTAAGAGGGGTCTCCCATTCAAGTTTTTGGGCCTGCAGTTTCAGCATGGAGTGTGGTCACCATTCAGAGTTCTTTTGCCAAAGGACTCTCGAGGTTTAGAGAAAGACAGAAGAAGATTGCTTTGTAAAATTTACTAAGAAGAGTCAACATCATGGATAAACAGCTATCTGTAGACATTCCCCACCTAAAAAGACAATTGGTTAAAGATCACTGATGGAAACTTGGAAACCATCCACTTTTGATCATAAGACCAACTCATAGCTTCAAGAAGGCAGGCTAAGAACATTACTGACATGAAAGAAGGTCATAACGCAGGTGGTGGTTTGGTAATTTGCTTGTCAGGATATGACACCTGCAGTGATTTATATCAAAAGGAGTTATAGAATGAAGCACATGGATCAGAGATGAAAGCTTCATGATTCTTTGCTGTTATGGTTTTTATCTTTTATTTTGAAATATTTGATTTACAGAAAAGTTTCAAAACAATGCAAAGAATTTTCATATACCTTTCACCCCAATTCCCTAGATGTTAAAATTTTATTGCATTTGATTTACTTCTGTCCCCACCAATGGCTAAACACCTATACACTGTTGGTACATAGCAAATATATAGCTTTATTTAGATTGATTTTTGATTGGGATAGACTATGTAAGGTTGGGTGGTGGACCTTGGGAGTATGCCAACCCAAACCAGAGTGTGTTGGTGTCCTTTGAAATGTACGGCTTTGACTCACTCCTCACAAGTCCTTTTAGGGAGATTATCTAACTTTTGGTTTGCTATGGATTTTATGATTTCTCAGTTCAAGTATATTTATTTTCATTGGAAAGGAAATACTGTGATAGTCTATGAGATTGAAGGCTGTTATCTTGGAAATATCTAAAAAGTAAGGAATGTAGGGATTCTAAGCTTTACTTTAATAAGCTCAGTATTGGGGATCTTGAATTATTTTTTCCTTTTCTTTTCTGGAATGTGCTTCTTTTTGGAGGATAATGTTTATGAATGCTCCTCTGGGATGGAGGTTGAGTATATAATATGAGGAATAGAGATGCTTACAGTGCAGTGCCATCTCTTTATAACAAGGCCAGTCCCAGTTACAGAATTCTGAAAATGAAGGCAACATGGAGAAATGATGGTTTTCAGAATATAGTTCTATATTGAGCATAAAGTTTAATTACTTTTAGCCTGGCACTTTAAGCCTCAATGGAGGCTTAAGCACATGGGTAACATTATTGTTATTTTTTTAAACATGAAAAATCTTCTAAGTGGTATTTAGTCTTCTGTGTGCTTTGGAAGCTCCCCCAGTTAGTGTCAGCATGATGAATCACCCATTTAATATCATTTCTCAAAGTTAGTACAACTGAACAATTTTACTTTAGAAAAGAAGCAAAAGGTCATTTGAATCCATATAGAAAAGAACCACTTTTTATTTTTAAGGGAGAGATATGAAAAATGAGGACGAATGAAGAAGAACTGAATATATACGGGCATGAGTAAACAGAGGAGCCTAGGAGAATGAGGCGGGGATACAGGGAAAGTGAGGGGATGACGTCTCAGTCATTAATGAGGGACCAAGTGGCACAGAGAAAGATGTGAGATCAATAGAAGGGAACACAAATTGGTTGAGAGAAGTCAAATGCTCCTCCCTTGCTAGACTTTGATATAATACTGAACACCTTGTTGTATTTAGCTCTAGAAATGTTACCAAATGATGAATATTGCTTGAAAGTGTCAGGAGACTTTTCTTCTAGGAATGGTGTTGGGGTATTTTAAGCCAACTATCTGTTTGAGAGTAGGAACCAAAACAGAAACAAAAGAAACCACACACACACACACACACACACACACACACAAATAACCCAAAACTAAGTGGGCTTAAAAAAAAAACACCAAACATACCCTCAAGTGCATCAAAGAGTTCTTCAGATAAGATCCAGGAGAATATGGAAGTCCGGAGAGGTGAGGCATGTGGGACTTCTTGTGGCAAAGGGATAATTGAAAATCTGGAATATACAACTGTGGTGGTTAGATATTATGTCAACTTGACACTTGTGGTTAGGGGCAGAGTTCAACCTGTCAATCAAGTGGTAGCTTGAGGGCACCTCCTACAGGGCGTCACCTTTTATGTAAGATCTAACAGATGATCCCTCTCACACTTCACCTTCCTCCTCACTAGCACTCTGTGTCTGCCTCCAGGTGCTGCCCAATGTGGGCTTCTGGACCCTGAGAGCTGTCTGCACCCTGCCATGCCCCACTGACCTTGGATCTACATGAGTCTGCACTCACTGGCCTGTGATCTCCCTGCTTCCTGCTTCACCTTTATGCATCAGTGGCCAGCAGCTCAGCGAGTCTGAAGAGGGCTCTGACTACCATTGGACTTATGAACTTGAGTTGGACTTAGCTGGGGCACCTTCTTGATATAAAGTTCTTTCTTGCACATAGATGAGTGTCACTGGTTCTCTACATAACCCAACCTAACACACATGACCAAGAGAGTGAGAGGCACTTTTTCAGCCTTCTAAGGTTAGGGAGATATTAAGACATAAAGATTAATATTTCCATGTTTTGGTCTTACATTCAGCAGAGCTGAAACCTCAAATGAAAATGAAAGGAATGTAAAACAACCATTCTGTTAACAGATTGATATAAATCTGGGTCATCTGAGTGACCAAGAATATCTAGTACTTCTTTTCAGATTGGCCTATAATTTGCATATCATACGATTCAATAGTTCAATCATATTTTTAAAAGTTGTGCAATCATCACCACAATCAATTTTAGAACATTTCCTCTTTTCTTGTAGTTACTGTTAGCTCCCTTTTTCCCGCCAACTTCCCCTGCCATGTCCCTAGGAAATTGTTAATCCAGTTACTGTCTCTATAGATATACCTATCCTGGATTTTATTTACAGAAAGAACATTCAAAGCAAAATAAATAAAGAAACAAACACACCTAACAACAATAACAAAATAAAACACAGAAAAACTTCAATAGAAAAGAAACAGTAAAATATAAAAACTGCAGCAAATGGGTCAAAAGGGAGATCAAATGATAAGGTGTTATATTTAAACCTAACTTTATCTGCCATAATTGACTTTTTGAAGCTCTCTGTCTGATAGCAAGGCTATCAGAGGGGAGTCACCAAAGTATGAGTCCAGGTGAGGACCCTGTAAGTGAATTTTGGGTTTCTACTGTCATCTACAGCCTTGTGCAAATGGGAGTTCACAATTTAAACTCTGGTATTGTTCCCTCCTCTGGATTTGGATTTTATTATTTATAATCCTTGGATCACACAGGCTGATATGCTTTTTCCATGTTGGCTTAGTTGATGACTCACTCACATGGTTGCTTGTTCTAAGACAAACCTTTATGACTCCAGGTGCTATTCTTTCTGATAGCCAGGCACCATCTGTTTTCTTCATCACACTTTGCTATCGCACCCATATCTTCAGTGACTTCTCCATGAGGGTGAGAATTGAGCATTAGAACTAATTGTTCTTAGATTAGAGCTACAATTAAGTGTGAACCCAAAGTCCATTCATAAATATCTGGTTTATATATGCAGGTTAATTTTCATGACATCCTTATCAACATTGTAAGTCATTCCCATGGGGCACAAGATAATTCTATAGACAGTATCATTAGTTTTGCCACTGAGAAAGAATTTAAAACATTTAAATTATTTATGTATAGACCAGCTTTTTAGACTAAGATACATGAATTGTTGACTTGTACAGATTAAAAACTTAAGTGACTGGACACTATTTGCACAAACAGTGAGAGTTGGTGTGGTAGTTACAAAAGCTGTTGTCAGTTTGGGACTTGAGAGGATTAAGAGTGAAAGGGTGGAGTCTCATCTGTCAATCGGGCCACAGCAAATGAGGCCTTTGTGTGGGCGTGGCTTTCTCTTGAGGATTCTGGGAACTCCTGTATTTCCTCCTTGGGGGTTGGAGAGACTCTCTCTTTAGACTCACTCCCTGAGGGGCTCTCTATTGACAAGACACACAGGTCTATGCTGATGGCAGCGAGAACCCTGTCTAACACAGTTGGAGATAGGGCACATGAGGTAGTTAGTTTACTGTGCCAACCTGGCCGATAGACACATGTGGGATTAATTGAAGGGTGGAGAGATAAATGGCTCAGCGAGCCTGGCCTATCTTGTCTCTTGCTCTTTGATCATCGGACCAGTGTGCGGCTGCCTTGCTTTTTCTGTGCCTCAATTTGCAAGCTACACTACCTGTGGGACACCTAACCCATGGACTGTGTCACTGTAATTTGAGGTTCCTTCAAGACCTGCTTTGCCACACAATTGGAATGTATATCTCTTGAGCTGGGGACTGTCAGACCCTGTTATCTGGCTGACTGTCGGTGACCTGCCTTGCTGTTTGCTGCCTGTGCATGGATAGCCTGAATTGCTCTACAGAGGACTATGTGGCAGCCCTCAAGACTTGAAGAACTGCCAGTGTCTCACAACTGTCTCACAGGAGTGAGTTGCACTGAGTCATTTGTACTGCTTCATAATTTAACTGCTTATTTCTTGTGTTATATATTTATCTATTTGTATAAATAAATATATCTATATCTATCTCTATCATATCTATATCTATAATTGTTAGCAATCTGGTTTTGTCTCTCTAGAGAACCCTGTCTAACACAGCAAAATGTTCAGTAATACTCATTCACAAAGGCTGAGCCATTTCTGTTAGACTAACATATGTCAGAAGAAAGTAAAGAGAATATGACAACGAACATAGTAAATATATGGCAGTTCCAGGAAACCATCCATTGGGCATTTTCATGGGAAGAGATCTGAACCAAAGACAAATGACCACCATATCCATAACCCTGGGAGAGTGGTCATTTGCTTCATCCTACTTTAGGGCCTCTCAGCCTAAAGTCCAAGGGAAGAACATCTCAAGTCTTCAAATTGGAATTTGTGATAATTGATGGTGCATCCAAGGTCTGGCAGGAGCAAATAAAAATTACATATGGAGAAAAGTAGCATCATCTTAGAATTCCACATATGCCTAGAATTATTTTTAAATTTAGAAGACAATGATAAGCACACAGTAAAAATAATAACTAAGCACATGAAGTGCACACTCATTAGCAAGGAACAGAGAAGAAACAATATAAACACACAGAGAGGATGTCAGATATAAGAATGATTAGAGACAGACTTAAAGCTTTCTCTTACTATTTTTAAGAAGAAGGTAAGCTTGACAATTTTGACAGAATATTATAACTCATAAAAAGCAACACTGCAGATTTAAATAAAAACAAAGTAAAACTCTACAGCTTAAAACTATAATAACATAATTGGAAACTCAATGAATAGATAAAATGGAAGATTAGATATAGTTGAAGAGGGAAATGGTAAACTGGGAGACTAAGCAAATATGCAAATGATGCATATGGAGGCAACATAAAACACATAAAAAACAGAAGATAACATGAGAAGGTCTAACATATGTTCAATTGGGTACATGAAAGAAGCAGAGTCTAAGAATTGTCAGCATCAGGAATATTTGAGGAAATAATGGCTTAGAGTTATTAAAAAGACATTAATCTATAGGCTAAGGCAGCCCAAGGAATTCTAGTCAGGATAAATAAAGATCTGTAGGAGCAAAACTCAATGAGATGGATTGACACAGTGGCTGCATCATTGGGCTCTGATACAGAAACTATTGTGAGGATGGCATGAGACTGCGCAGTGTTTTGTTCTGTTGTGCAGAACCAATGTGTCAGAGCCAATGCGAAGGCACCTAACAACAACACACACATATATTCTACTTTTCTGTCTAGAGATATTACTACAAAAATCTTTAAATTGGAAGGAGGATAAAAGGAAATGAAGTGTTCTTAGAATATTGCATTGCCCCAGAGGAGAGTAAAAGTGCCCATAAACATTAGACATTGATGAGTCAAGGATTCATGTTGTAATTTCCAAGTTAATTGATGACGAGCATAATAAACGAGTAGAACTTTTGAATAAAGGGAGGGGGGAATAAATTGTTAAAAAGAACAGTTAATCCAAAAGGAAGGAAGAGAAGAGAGCAAGAAACAGAGCAAATGAGACAATTAGACTGCATATTTTAAGGTGGTAGATTTAATATCCAATATGTTAGTAGTTATATTAAATGTAAGTAGACTGTATTAGCCTGGGTAGGCTAGAGAAACAAATCTATAGGCACTCATATGTGTATGAGAAAGAGGTTTATATATAAGAGCAATTGAATATTGAGAAAACATCCCAGCCCAGTCAAGATCAAGTCCATAAATCTAATGTTGCCCATATATCCGATACCAATCTATAAAGTCTTCTTCAGACTCATGAAACACATACAATGATGCTGAATGCAGGAAGATCACAGGTCAGTGGGTTGGAAGTCTTGTGGATTCAGTGGAGTTGTAAGTATCTCAGCACTGGCAGGGGTCTCTACGTGGCTTCTCCAGCTCCAGAGGTCTGGTTGCGTCAGGGTAGGTCCATGTGGTTTCTCCAGCTCCCAGGGTGTAGTACCATGTGTCTTTATCAGTAAAGTGCCTCTCAGAGAGTGAGCAGAAAAAGGGTGTGTCTCCCGCCTCCAAGGAGGAAAATCAGGAGTTTCCAGAATTCTCAGGAGAAGGCTATGCCCACACATAGGCTTCATTGGTTATGTCTTGATTGACAGGCCAGACTCCACCCCATCATTCAAAATCCTCTCAAATTGACACTAGATTATGTAACTACCACATGGACTAAATACTCCAATTAACATACAGTGATTTTCAGACTTGATTGAAATAAAAGACAAATTATATTGTGTACTGAAAGCACACATTAAAACATAAGGAAAACATGAATGAAAAAGTTATATTATGGAAACAGTAACCAAAAGGAAGCTGGTATAACTTATTAACATCAGACAAAATTGATATGAAGGAAAACAAAATTACTAAATATAAAAAAGAGTTACTTCTTACTAATTATGAATTTAACTCACCAGGAAAATACAATAAATAAAAATTTATATGCATCTAATAGTATGGTCTCAAAATATTTGAAGAAAAGTGACAAAAGAAAGACATGGACAAATTTACAGTCATGTTGGGAATTTGTTACTTACCTTCCTCAGTAATTAATAGGACAAAAGATCTATAAGCCTATAAAAATGTGAAAAACATGATTTACACATAAACATATTTGTATGTGTAGCCACACGCACACACATATACAATCACCAAGGGATATCAAGAGAATATATATATTTTTCCATTTTAGATTGAACAGTTATAAAATCTTGCTCTATATTAGACCAAAAACCATGTCTCAACATTATCAAGAATGAAAATGAAATAAAATATGCAATGTAGACCACAGTTTGATAAGGAAAAGATAACTGGAAAAGTTACCATATGTTTAAAAATTTAAAAATACATTTAAGGACCAAAGGAAAATAATCACAATAAGCATATGATTTTAAAAAATGGAATGAAAATCATTGTTTTAAAATCATGTACAACAAAAAGATATAGGCTTAAATAAAAGACATATACTTAAAATAACTAAAGAAATTAGAAAGAGAACAGAAAGATAAACACAAAATTGAGAAGGAAGGACATAATAGAAGCTAGAAAAGAAAGTAATGAAATAAAAAGTAAACATGCAATAGAGAAAATCAACAAAACAAAAAATTGTGTTTTCTGAAAAGAAGATTAACACTGATAAATGATGAAATGGATAAAAATTAAAAGAAGGCTCATGTAGCCAACATTGGAAATAACAAGAGACACTTTGAGAGGCCAGCCCCAATCCCAACTAAGTGGACAGCACTTCCTCCCCGCAGAAGAATTTACATCAGAGGACAGTGCTGAGGCTACAGCTCAGGGAGAGGGACATGTCTGACGAGAGCACATTGGAGCAAATGAAGGGAGAGGAAGAGAGAGTGGAGCACATCCTGGCCCACGAAACCCTGAGGACAATATTCCTGCTGAGAGCAGCCAATGGCTAAGGTTACCAGATGTCCTGCTTTTGGTGGGACAGTCTGGATTTTTAAAAATTTTTCCCGCGTCCCGTGGCATTTTTTAAGAGTTCCGATTTTTGGAAAGAGTGCACGAGAAGCTAGGGTATACGGTTTACGGCTGCCATGTGGCTATTTTGCCATGATATGAGTTTTATCAATGGTGTACCGCTGGTGTCCTGCTTTACCAATGTTAAAATCTGGTCACCTTAGGAGACACAACATCCCTCACTGACCCATAGCTCTTCAGGGACAACACTGGAGACACAGTGCGGGAATTGCGCAGGACTTGATCCCATCACACTGAGATGAAACACTAAGGGTGGTATGCAACAGAACAGCAAGGGGAACAGAACAACGAAGTCCCCAGGGAATACCAAAAATAGACTGTAGGGCCAGGGAGTGGCACCCCATCAGAAGCGACCAGAAAACACTCCTAAAGGTCAACCAACAGACCTTGAACTCTTTACGGGCTTTTCTTCTTTTTTTTTTTTTGTCCTTGTTTTTGTTGTTGTTGTTTTGTTTTCTTTTGTTGCTTGTTTTGCACCATCTTGTTTTTGTGCATATTATTATCTCTGCAGGTCTATCTAAATAAGATAGGTGGGATAAACAATCTGGAGGAGAAAACAATGGGACAGATGGTTCCGGTGGGGACATGGGAGAGAGTGAGGTGGGGGAAAAGAAGTGGGTGTTAACAAACCCAGGGACGAGGGAGCAACAAGTGATCCAAAATTGAGAGGAGGGTGTAGGAGGCCTGGTAAGGCTTGATCAAAGGCAATGTAACCAAGAGCAATTACTGAAACCCAAATGAAGGCTGAGCATGATAGTGGGACGAGAGGAAAGTAAAAGGAAATAGAGGAAAGAACTAGCAGGCAAAGGGCATTTATAGAGGTCTAAATACAGCCATGTACATATATGAATATATTTATATATGACGATGGGGAAATAAATTTATATGCATATATTTAGAGTAAGTATTAAGGTAGCAGACAGACATTAGGCTCCACTCAAGTACTTCCTCAATGCAGGAATACTTTATTCCATTAAACTGGCATTCCATGATGCCACCTTCCCGACATGATTGCTGAAGACAAAGCAGGTGTATAAGCAAATGTGGTGAAGAAAGCTGATGGTGCCTGGCTATCAAAAGATATAGTGTCTGGGATCTTAAAGGCTTAAAGATAAACAAGCGGCCATCTAACTCAGAAGCCCACATGGAAGAAGCACACCAGCCTGTGTGATCATAAGGTGTTGATAGGCTCAGGTATCAGGCATCAAAGAACTAAAAATCATATCATTATGAATGAGGGGGAGTGTGGAGTGGAGACTCAAAGCCCATCTGTAGGCAACTGGACATCCCTTTACAGACAGATTGTGGGGAGGAGACGAGCCAGTCAGGGTGCAATATAGCACCGATGAAACATACAACTTCCCTCTAGTTCTTTAATGCTTCCTCCCTCCCCTCCCCACTATCATGATCCTAATTCTACCTTACAAATCTGGCTAGATCAGAGGATTTACACTGGTGTAGTTATGTCCAGGACACACAGGGAATCCAGGACAGATAAAACCCTCAGGACCAATCATGAGAATAGTGATACCAGGAGGGGAAGGGGAAGGTGGCGGAGAAAGGGGGAACTGATCACACTAATCTACATACATGCCCCTCCCTGGGGGACAGACAACAGAAAAGTGGGTGAAGGGAGACATTGGACAGTGTAAGACATGAAAAAAAGTAATAATTTATAAATTATTAAGGGTTCGTGAGGGACGGAGGGATGAGGGGGAAAAATGAGGAGCTGTACCAAGGGCTCAAGTAGAAAGCAAATTGTTTTGAGAATGATGGTGGCAACGAATGTACAAATGTGCTTGACACATGGATGTGATAAGAGTTGTACAAACCCCCAATAAAATGATTTTAAAAAAATAAGAAGAGACACTTAAGACGAGATTTAAAATGCAGACATGAGTTAAGAAGCGATGGAGAGCAAGGGACATCCCAGGTAGAGAACAGTCTATCTCAAGAATAGAGGCAAGAGGCTTCGGGCTTAGGCCAAGCACCTCACACAGCCAAGAACAGTTGACTTAAAAGGTGTCTTTAGAGGAATGGCAGTGTGAGTTAGGCTGGGTTGAATATAGAAACAAATCAGCAACACATATATCTGTATAAAAAAGAGCTTTATATCAAGAAGTAATTATATATCAAGAAAACATTCCAGCCCAGGCCTTCCCAAGTACATAAGTCTGATCCTAGTCCTTAAGTCCCTGCTTAGACTCATGTAGTCACATGCAATGATGCAGAATTCAGGATGCTCACAGCCGGTGAGTGCAGAGACATGTGGACCTGAGGTTGGTGGAAATATCGCAGGGCTCAGGCAGCTCTCAGGGTCAGCATGAAGGAACGGAAAAGCAGAAAGAGGGGGGAGGTTCCCCAGGACCTCCTCTGAAGGCCACGCCCACCAGGAGGCACCATCAGGCTGTGACTTGTTTGACAGGTTGAATACCACCCGAACTCTTTTATATATCTTCAAGTTTACATAACAGTATCTATCACACAGGGCATGAGAACAAACAAGGACTTAGAAGATGCTAGCGGCCAAAGGGAGAAGGGAAAGTTGAAGAGTTTGGAAGTCATGGAAAGCCATTGGAGTATTTTTTTTTTAAATCATTTGGGCCACCTCTCATTCTCTTTTTAAAAACTTTTCATTGTGATTTGGGTGAGAATTCACAGAGCAAATTGGTTGTGTATTCAATACTCCATAAACAATTTGTTTTGTGACATTGATGGCAATTACACAATGTAATAGACCTCTTCTCACTTCCTCCTTGTGTTCACTGTTCCCATTTATTCTCACCCCCCCAGCTTTTCCTGCCTTCTGAGCCTATCCTTGGGCAAATGCTATGCTACTGATCTTCTCTGGCTGATTATTTTCATGAGTGTCTATCTCTCTGGTGTAATTCTTCACTTTATAGGCCTGTCTAGGGTTTGATTCATGGAAGCAGCAGTCAAGAGATCAAAAGATGCATTGCACTGGGTAAATCTGCTGCACAAGACCCCTTTAGAGCGCTGAAAAAAATATGTTACTTTGAAGCCTAAAGTGTGCCTGACTCAAGCCATGGTATTTTCAATAGCCTAATATACATGTGAAAGTTGGACGTTAACTACTGAAAATCAAAGAAGAATCGATGCATTAGTATTGTGGCACTGGTGAGGAATATTGAAAGTACCACAGAGAGCTAAAAAACCAACACACTTGTCTTGGAAGAAAAGATGAAAACAATCAACCATGCAGCCAGAATGTTCCTTAGCAGCACGGAAGGCGAGCCTTTGTCTCACTTGCTTTGGACATGTTGCCGGGAGAGGCCAGTCCCTGGAAAAGATACTTGCTTGGTAATGGAGAGGAGCAGCAACAAAGGGGAAGGTCCTTGATGAAAGAGATCGACACAGTGGCTGCAACGATGGGTTCAAAGATTAGAACCATTGTCACGATGGTGGAGGAAGGGGCAGTGTTTTGTTCTGTTGTGTGTGGACGGGGGTGCTAGGAGTTGGAACCAACTGGATGACACCTAAAGACAACAATGGTTGGCTAATTGTAAGGTGGAGAAGAAGAGGTGGCATAACAGATTTGTTCTCTAGAATCATGGCTCTGGTTGAAATTTGGGAATGACTGGACACGGGTAGAGGTAGGAAGGTAACTTGGAGGTCAGTGATGAGGCTACTGTAGTTGTCTAGATGGGCAGGATGAAGGCACAGACCCGTGTTCTCGGTCTTCCTAATGCCGTGACCCTTTGATACAGTTCTTCATGTGATGGTGACCCCAGTCATCAAATTATTTTCGTTGCTACTTCATAACTGTAATTTTGCTACTGTTATGAAATCATCATGTAAATATCTGATATGCAGGATGTATTTTCATTGTTACAAATTGAACATAATGAAAGCATAGTGATTAATCACAAAAACAATATGTAATTACATATTGTGAAATATTTATTGCTAATGACAAATAAATGAAATTTTGTCTTGAAGCATGGAGTAGCATGGGTAACAGTCTTAGTATCACAACAGTAAACTACATTGCTACATTTTGCAACAGTATGCATAAGAAGCCAACGTCAGTGTGAAGGGTGAGATAGCTTCTTTCTTACCAGATTAGCATATCCATATTAGGGCGGACCCACCTAGAGAAGGATAGAGGAGTGGTGTCTTGGTTCCTATGTGTATTCCAATGGTCTTAGGCGACCCCTGTGAAAGGGTCGTTCGACCCCAAAGGGGTCGTGACCCACAGGTTGAGAACCGCTGGCCTAGCTGGAGGCAATGGCTTTGGAATCGAGAACGAGGGGCAGAATCTGGCATAATGGGGGTAAGGGTGGGGGTTGTAGCTGATCGTGGAAACACAACTCTGGGAAACATCAGAGTGCAGGGGTTTGAATGAAATGATTGCCAAATGAGGAGTGAACTTCAAGAAGAAGAAAACGCGTTGGTTAGATCGCCCATGTACTGTCTGAGCAATTGCGACATTGTCGATGACTGTAGGGAGACTTTCAGAAAGCGCAGTGTGTCCGTGGATCTGAGTAAATGACGGGAGGGTTTGGGGTGAGAAGGGAGGGGTGAATGATGGAAAGAAAGAAAGAGAGAGAGGACAGCGATCACAGGAAACGGTGGGCACAGAGAATATGTATTTTGAAAATGGAAGAGACTGTGTGGTTTTTGGTTTTCAATCCAGTCTTGCCGCTTCCACCTGACAAATTGAAACCAGTGACTCACAGTGATTTTCCAATGACCTCAGTCCGGGTCTCTCCCCAGGTTCTTCCCTTTCGTCCATGGTAATAGGAAAATGTTTTTGAACCTGGCTTCGCCATTATTTTTTGTTTATATTCTTGATTATTTACCACATAAGGGAAGAAGTGGTTTCTTTTTTCCTTCAGAATTTCAACAGGCAAATAGATACATTTGAAGGCACTGTAGCTGTGAAGGGACTCAGAGGGACTTTATAATCAGAAATGGCCAGTTTACATGTTAGAGTGGTATCTCTAAAACCCAGGCTTCGCCCCCCCCCCCTCTGTAACATATTGTAATTGAGAGATGCCCAAACAGATGTTTTCTGTTATATGGATTCAGTTCCAAAGGTTTCTTCATATGCTGCTCACAGACAAATAATCCCCAGGGAACTACAGGGGCCAATAATCGTCATTTTTGTTATTGCATGCGAAAAGTTTTTGGTCTGCTTATGTTAGATTGATTTTGTTTCAGAACAGCATTATTAGTAAAAGTGAATCCTATCACCTTTTCCATGCATATTTTGCAAATTAATTCTTCTGCCTTTTTTTAACCTCTTGTTGAGGCTGGAAAATCCTATTCATTCCTTTTGTGGCTGCCAAATCATTTGCTTATTTTCAGTGGCCACTGGGAGTTCCTCTTCCTCAGCCAGACTATATCCCATTGGTCTGTGGAGCCCCTTCAAAAGAAATACTCAGATGCCCACTTGTGTGTTTGGCTACACCTATTCACCCAAAGAGTCTAGTGCTCTCTTGTTGGATGAGTGCCCCCAAAGATGAAATATTTAGAGTGGAAAAGCATTGTTTCCACAAAGACACTTGGAAGAAGTTCTATATAGTTAGACTCTATCAATATTGATTTAAATCTTAAGTTGTTTTGTCTTCACAAGCTCTGAAGTCAGAGCTTACTATGAATAACGGCTTGCAAAATAAGAGTCGCCCCTGCCTCTTGATCCAAAGAGCAGGAAGGAGGTGACTGACCATGTGAGCATGACTGAGTAGCAACCCAGGTGTCCAGAGCCTGGGATTCCTCGATGGAATTTGCTCATGACCTCCATGGTGGTCACGGGGTGGGGGTGTCTTTTCACTGCCCAGGACCTTTAGACTCCTCACCAATGAAGAAAGGCAGGGTCATCAAGGAGATGGTGTCAGGGTGTCTTCCTGGGATAATGGTTGATGGGTCTTAGCATACCTTTCAACTGTATAACATTGGCACGGGGTGAAGAAGTTGGAATTTCTTGTTGTATCCACACAGCGTTCTTGTCCTCTTTAATTGTGTGTGGAGGTAAGAAGCTGGTTCCTCACGGCGAGGCCAGAGGGTGACATAACCACAAACGCATGTCCTGGTTCAGGAAAGAGAGGCTAGGCGGTACAACTGACAGGGAAGCTACTGACATCCAGGCTGCAGTCATTTCTTCCTCATTCACTAATTCAGCCAGTTTCAGTGTTCCTAATGTGGCAGAGGCATTTGAAAGTAGGCTAACAACAGGGAACATACTAGATACAATCTGGAAGCTTCCTTGCTCCTTGGTGAGATGAAGCTGGACTAACTAAGCAAAGAAAGAATAAAGCGCCATTACCACCAGTCCTGGCAAGATGACTTTGACTCTGCAGACCCCATATGGGTCCGGATAGATCTTACCTACCTATTGATAGGGTTTTCAATGACTGATTTTTTCAGAAATAGATCACAAGCCCTTTCTTCCAAGGTATTTCTAGGTGTCCTTGAACTCCCAATATTTCATTCAAATCCTTTTAACTATTTGCCCAGCCCATAGAGCCTACTCCAAAACTACAGATTTAAAATGAAAACTCAGCATTTAAGCTGATTCTATCTCAGTGACCCTGTGCAGACTTTCTGAGTCTACAACTATTTTGGAGAGCACACAGCCTCATCTTTCTCTCTCAGAGATCCAGATGGGCTTGGCCCACCAACCTTGTGTTAGCAGTTCAATGCCTAACCCACAGACACCAAGGCTCTGTAGATAAAATTGTTTCCTAACCCAAGGCTCTTGAGATAATTGGATACATTGCCAACAGGGATGACTTTATTTGTGGACATCTGTAGTTCCTCTTTGTGAGGTCCTTTTCTTTATTGGTGATCACCTCTTCCTTTTCTTAATTAACCCCTGAGGTGGTTAGATGTGAAGTCAACTTGATGGTACCTGTGTAGAGGTAGGGGTGGAGTCTAACCTGTCAATCAGGTGATAGATAGCCTGATGACGCCTACTTCGGGGTGTGGCCTTTTCCATAAGAGAGACAGCGAGAACTCCTCCTCTCTCTGCCCCTTGGCCTTTCCTGCTTGTTGGGACTCTGTGTCTGCCTCCAGGGAAAGCCTCATGTGGGATACCAATTTGGGAGCTGTCGGCATCAGCTGTTTCCGGTGATTTTGGATCTGTGAGCCTCTGCACCCACTGGCCTGTGATCTCCCTGCACTCTGCCTCACCTTTCTGTGTCATCCATCCGTGACTTTGTGAGTCTGAATAGCATCAGACCCATGGACTTGAGTTGGACTGGCCTGGGAGGCCTTTTTGACATTAAATTACTTCTTTTTGCTTTTTTGCTGCAGGAAACCTAACTTACTTCTTGATATAAAGTTCTTTCTACTTGACATATGGTTACTGTGGATGAAAGAGGAAGAGTTTTTCATTAGGAGGCATTGAGTTTATTTTTATGGTGGTAGAACAATTTGGAGACTATCAATAATTGTTGTACAACAATACTTGGTTGTACAATACCAACAGTATAATCAATGACACTGAATTGTACATGTTGAAGTTGTTGAATTGGAGGATGTTTTCTTGTGTGTGTTTTGCCACAATTGAAAAGATAATTAGACGAATAACAGTGAGGACAAGAAGAGAAAAATGTTCTAAAATTGATTGTGGTAATGATTGTATAACTCTACACGATATGATGAAACTATTGAATTATATGATATGTTGATGAAGTATAAATAAAACTGTTTAAAAAAAACACCCAAAGTTCTTTCTTATATGTACACGAGTGTCACGGGTTTTGTATCTCTAGACAGCCCAGATCAACACAACCCCCTACCTGAGCACCAACCATCTTTTATGCAGTCCCTCCTGCCTCCCATGGGGACCACCACTGAGGCCCCTGACTTTGGCTGATCCCTTGGATGATGGCCCCTTGTTTTCCTGCCCCAGCAAAAACTCACTAGTTCTGGCCTTTCCCTGCATGTCCTCTCTGTCCAGGTGGCACAAGCTAACGAGGCCAACCGAGCCAGGCTCCTGGACATGGGTGCGGACACACATTAGGTTTGTGAACAAAGCTTGACTTGTTTTCAAAGAATAGCCTAAATTTCAAAATTCCCAATTAAAAAGCTGTGACACAGGATTTGTGCTTCTGAAAGCCAACTTCTGTTCTTCAGCAGGCTTGTCAAATAGTTTCCAAGGATACACGGGAACAAATGGGAATGGGGCACTTTGACTGTTGTACAGGCCTGCCCCTCCACTTGAGGTGAGTCAATGGGTCTGGGTAGCAGGAAGCTGGCACAGACCCCTTTCCCAGCACGGAGTCAGCACCTCAGAGGAGGAGGCTCTTCATTTGTCTGTCTCTCTGGGCCCTTTCCACAGCCCAACTCCAGGGCCCCAGTGTTTCTGTGAAAGGTTCATACAGTTCTGGACGAAAGTGACATGATAGAAAGCAGTCATAGTTCAGCAGAACACATTTGTGTGTGTTCTTCTTTGCCCATATACAGTCTTCCTCTTTTATTGAGCCCCGTGACAACTGCATCCCCTTTATAAAGCTTTTCACAACTACATCTGCCTCACTTCCTTTCTGCCTTCATGAAGTTCGTGAAGAGCTGTGTCTCATTGTCCTGGGTCAATTTGGCCAAGGAGGGAGTTATGTTTCCTTGAACCCCCTTCTCTGGGTTAGAGTTGGCTCAGAGGAATTTGCTAGACTTGGCAGGTGGGAGCGAAGCAGGGCCATCGCTCTCAGATATTCCTTGTGGCCAGGTATGGTGACACGTGGATGCAGAGCTGCTCATAGCTCCCAGCATGAGCTAGCTCTTAGTCGTCTAGGGTCCAGCACAAGCTTCCCAACTGCTGGCACTGTTGAGCAGGAGAAGTCCCAACTCCACTGCCAGGTTGTACACTCACAGTCGTGGAAGCCAGGGTGGAACATCTTCCTAGATAGCCCCCCTTGCCCCTTGTGACTCCATTTTAGTGGCTTGATCGCCCTTAGCTTCTCAGATTTTCCTGGCAGCTCCGATTTGTTGTTTTTGTTGATATTTTTATTTACTTATTTTTCCAAAACCATTCTATTGGGAGCTAATATAGACATCATACCATTCCATAGCTCAATCACATCAAGCCGTGTGGTACAATTGCTAACACAATCAGTTTCAAAACATTCTCTTTCTTCTTGAACTCCTTGATATCAGCTCCCCTTTCCCCATCCCCACCCTCTGTACCCCCCAGGAAACCTTATTTGACTTGCTATCTTAAGAGGTTCATTAATCCTGGGTTTCATATACAGAAAAACATATAATATGTGTTTTCATATGCAGAAAAACAGATAGCAAAAATTCAAGAGGGTTACCCCCAATGACAAAACACATCTGAGATAAACCCCAATATGAAAGAGAAAAAAAAAAAAAACCAATACAGAAAATGCTGAAAACCAGATCAGGCCCAATGCGTGTCAGAGGGGGGATCAACTGACAAGGTTTTAACTATTCACGTCAGGCTTATAATGATCTCCTATAGTCACCTCTTCAACGCACTCTATTTGGTGACCAGTTTTTCCTATCCTTCTGCTATGGATAGAAGAAAATCACTGGACACTTATTCCCTGTGTGGATCTCACAAATGTTTCTTGGGCTTCCACTGTCATCCAAACCAGAATCTTACCACTCAGGCTCTGCTACTATTCCCTCCTTTGGCTTTGGATTACAAGATTTACAATCCTTCAGTGACTGATGTTGGTGTGCTCCTTCCATGTGGATTTAGCTGACATCTCACTTAGATGGCTGCTTATTTAGAAACAAGCCTTTAAGACTCCAGACACTATTTTATTTGATAGTGGGGCACCATCTAATTTCTTCATTGTACTTTGCTATAGCACCCATATCTTCTGTGTTCTCTTCCTGAGGGGGACCATTGAGCAGGACCATTATATAAGAACTAATTGTTTTTAAACTGAAGCCAAGATTTAGTGTGAGCCCCAAACCCATCCCTGGATTAATGTTTCTTTTTAATTTGCCTTTGGCTTCCTTTAGAGACCTCCATGTTAATTAGCAGTAGAGAGTCTTATCAATCATCTCCCTGGAGCATAAAGATCTTCTATTAATATTGTCATTTGTTAGCCCCTGCCACTAATTTTTAAAAATACTGTCGAGAGAAGGATATTGGGTCAATGTAGGCTAGTTCTATATAGCAATACTTTAATTATTCACGTGTACAGAATAAATCCTTTTGTGGCTGGACACTAGTTACACAAACAATGAGAGTTCGTTGTAAGAGAAAATTTACAATAATATTCACTGAGAATGTGAGTCACAGGTTTGCCAGAATTTATCTTAATACAGCATATAAGGCATCGATGTCTATAATTGCCTATCTACAGTGCAATGTTCTTGGTATAGCTGTCTTCTGCTTCTTCAAACACCATGAATTTTCAGTCTTATTTCTTTAAGTTACAAGTGTGTTTGAAGTAGAGTCCAGTTCGCCTCGTGGAGTTTCTGCATCGATCTCTCTGGTACAGCTTTTGGAGTGAGTTGTGTGCCTGAAGAGCCAGGATTCAGTGCCCCAGTGTTCTATGGCACTTAGCCTGGGTCCCTAGGGTGTGCCCAGAAACTCAGGCCAATGTGGCTTATTGTGTGTATGTTACCAGGGATACTCCCCCCTTAGGGTCCTTAAAAGTATTTTTAGGCATCCTGTCACCCCACACACACACTGTTGGAGGTCACTCCTCCCCCCTTTTCTACAACAGTTGTTCATTTGTGTTCTCCCAAATGTGCTTCATCTCCTTACCCCTCTCCTGACTTGACTTTCCCATCAGTATCCCTCATCCCTCTGATAGGAATGCCTACCTTTCCAGGAGGACTTCATTATAACTTTGCATGGCAGCCACTAAGTAGTCTACACCCGGACCCCACTTCCACCCCCAGACCATTTGATTCCTGTTGAGGTAGAAGCCTTGTGAAGAAGTGACTTCAGGATACATCCCTAGAGAGGCTGGGGTATGGTTCATTGGCACCAGTCAGGGCCTCTTCCACAGCTTTTTTTTTTGTGTGTGTGCCAGTAGCTGTGTTTGAGAAAGGTCCAGTTCTTAACTTTTCTTGGATCTTTCCACTTTGCCTATTAAGCTTTTACTTCTTTGGTCCCTCCCCTGTCCCAATATTTTTGTAAGCTCTACTTTCTTTATTAAATTCTTTATTCCTCTGATAATCAACATGACTTGGTGAACCTAACTGAAGGTTAGCTGCTAGACCAGCCAACCTTTCCAGAAAAGTCAATGAATCTACTGAGGGCAAAGGCCTTGTGTTAAGCTGCTTCTTTGCACTTCTTTGTGGTTCCCAGGCAATGCTAGACACACATAGGTATTCATTATTTGTTGGTTGGTAGACTGAAGAAATGCCCCTTAAATTGCTTTTGAATAAATTGTCCTCCCATGGATTCCCTTCTTCCCAGTATTGGAAGGTGGGGATCCAAGACAAGGTAAGAACATACTTGTTAGATTCCTGGGCATGAAGTCGGTAGTGTCACAGGTGAATTTTTTCCCTTTAAGTGTCAGATGTTCTGAAGATGATGGATGGATGATTCCTGAATGATGGTGGTGATGATCCACAATCATTTTTAGCATTCCGATGGATTCCATTGACTTGTCTTCGTGCACCTAGCTGACCGGACTTCAGAGATGACTCTTCCTCACATGCGAGATCCGAGGAGGGAGTGGGACCGTTTCAGGGAAAATCAATTTCCAGTACTGAACAATGGTCTTGTTTCATAGACAGAAATGTTAGACTTACAGATGAAGAACAGTATGTGTTGTTAGGTTATATCAAGTTGGTTCCAACTCACAGGGAGCCTATGTACAAAAGAATGAAACACTGCCCGGTCCTGTGCCATCCTCACAATTGTTCTTATGGTGAAGCCCACTGTTGTATCTACTCTGTCAAGCCATCTGGTGGAGGGTCTTCATCTATTTTGCTGCCCCTTACTTTACCAAACATGAATAGTCTCTCCTGATAACATGTCCAGTTTGTGAGACTGAGTCTCGCCATCCGTGCCTCTATGGGGCATTCTGTCTGTACTTTTTCCGAGACAGATTTGTTTGTTCATTTGGCAGTCCATAGTATTGTCGATGTTCTTTGCCAGCACCAGATTGTAAATGCATCAAATCTTTGTTGGCTATTCTTATTCGATGTCCAGCTTTCATGCACTTAAGACGCAACAAATTGTATGCATTTGTTGCTTATGGAAGGTGAAAATATTTCTCAGAAGATAGAAAATACTAGAGTCCAAAGAATAGGATGCCCTACAAGTTATATTCAGTATTACTCCTTTTCTACCTCTCTCTCTTTATTCTTTTCTTTCACAAACAGACATATTTCAAGTCCTTATAATTTTAATTTATTTTTTTTAGCTCCTGAAATGTTTGGAGAATGCAATTTCTGGTGGAAACAAGGCACAGAACTGAAGTATAATGTTGAAAATAATATGTAGAAGAGTTATTTTCAAAGAGAGATAGGGAATAGAAAGCTCCCTAATGTGAGGCATATTAGAATTGTTGCCAGGTGCCGATGAGTAGGTTCCAGATCATGGAGACCCTGTATGCAATACAATGGGACACTGCCCCATCTTGTACCAAACTCACAGTTGTCATGTTTGAACTAAATTGTGTCAATTCTTCTCCACAAGGATTTTCCTCTTCCTTTTTTGCTGAGCCCCTACTTTACTAAGCATGATGATCTTCTCCAGGGTCTGATCGTTCTTGGTGACATGTATAACGTGTATGAGATATGAGACAAATGTATAGAGTCAGAGTTTAATAGGGGCCACCAGTGGCAGGAGGAAAGGGGAAAAGCCTAAATCTTTGTCTAGTTAGCACTAAAGCTTTGTTTATGGGGATGGAAAACATGGCACTAGATAGCAACATGATCGATGTGATTGGCTTCATTGAATTGTTCAGGTGATAAGTGCTGAACTGGTAAATATTGTGTTATCTACATTTTTGAGAACAATGATTTTTTTTTAAGTTTGTAAGTTCCAAACAAGAAAAGAGAAAAGATGAAATGAGGAAAGCGACAAACTCAAGAAATCCAAATAAAGGCAAAAAGGGAGAAAAATTAAAGGAAAATGAGTTAAGATATGGTGTGGTAGTTACATAATTTGTTGTCAATTTGAGACTTAAGAGTGAAAGGGTGGTAGCAGAAGGAAAACAGGGCATTCACTCAAGTACTCCCTCAACGCAAGAATACTTTCTTCTATTAAATTGGCATTCTGTGATGCTCACCTTCCCAACACAACCGCTGAAGACAAAGTGGGTGAATAAGCAAATGTGGTGAAGAAAGCTGATGGT
>NW_022107431.1:8568720-8572688 GCF_000313985.2 Echinops telfairi
GGGGGTTTAAGTGGGGAGAAAATGTTTTGAGAATGATGTACAAATGCGCTTTACACAATAGATGTGTGTATGGATTGCGATAACAGTTGTATGAGCCCCTAATAAAATGTTTAAAAAAAAATAAGAGTGAAAGGGTGGAGTTTAGCCTGTTAATCAGGTCGCAGTTTGATGACCTCATTTGGAAGCGCTCAGGACATAAATAGCTTGCTGGAGGCAGGACACACACTCACTCCCTGTGAGACATTATTGATGACTAGCCTGACGGAGTGATGCTGATGCAGCCAGAGTCCTGGAGCTGAAGGAGTCACATGGAGACCCCTGCCAGCTGTAATGCTTCCACCACTACTGGATCCACAAGACTTTCCACCTACTGCCTGTGATCTTCTTGCATTCAGCATCATTGCATGTGTTGAGTGAGTCTGAAGAGGAATTTATAGATTGGTATCAAACATATGGGCTAATATTGGATTATGGACTTGATCTGGACTGGGCTGGGATGTTTTTTCAATAGTCAATTGCTCTTGTATATAAAACTCTTTCTTATACACTTGTGAGTGTCTATGAATTTGTTTCTCTAATCCACGTGCCCTAAAACATATGTGCAATTTGAACAGCACAATTAACAGCTCGATGTAAAGAACTGATATAGAACCTGCCACTAGCAAGTAGAGAATGAATATATATATTCTTTGCAAGCATACATAAAACTTTTTTTTAATCATTTTATTGGGGGCTCTTACAGCTCTTATAACAAGCCATACATCAATTGTATCAAGCACATTTGTACATATGTTGTCGTCATCAGTTTCTTTCTGTTTGAGTCCTTGGTATTAGCCTCCCTCCCTCCCAATCTCCCACTCCTGTGAACCCTTGATAAATTATAAATTATTATTATTTTTAAACTGGACATTCTCTCACACAAAATTTTTTTAAGATAGTCTGTGCTACGCCGGGTTAACTAGAGAAACAAATTCAGAGACATTCATATATGTATAAGAAAGAGCTTTATGTCAAAGAGTAATTATATGTTAAGAAAACATCCCAGCCCAGTCCAGATAAAGCTAATAAGTCTGATCTTAGCCCAGAAGTCCTATACTAGTCCACAAATCCTTCTTCAGACTCACGCAGTGCATGCAATAATGCAAAATGCAGGAAGATCACAGGCAAAGTCTTGTGGATCCAGTGGAATCTTGTGGATCCAGTGGTGGTGGAAGCATCTTTAGGGCTCTTGCAGATTTCAATGTGGCTCCATGTGGCTCGTCAACAGGAAGCTGAAAGCAGAGAGAGTGTGTGGCTTGCCTCCAGGGAGAAAGAGAGAAGGAAGCCAGTCCTCCAATCAATCTGCGGCCTGATTGACAGGCTAAACTCCACCCACAAGTTTCTATGGGAACCATGCTGGCACAAAAAGCCTACCTATCACATACTCCTAGTGGATCATAATCATAATCATAATCCATAACACAATTCTCAAATGTTGCAAAAATTGGTAAAAATGCAAACATTATCTTCCTATCATTTTGAAATTTAGAAGTCAATAATAAAAACAAATATCTAAAATGATCAGACCTTCAGAAATGTTGATGCACTCTTCTTTAATAAACGTAGGTCAAACAAGAAAATTTAATGAAAAAATTTATATATTTATAGTTAACATACAAGTAATATCTTAAACTTTTAACCCACATGTAGAACACAGTAAAGACCAAGTTCTTATTAATTTACATGCTATGATTGTCCAGTGTTTCCATTCTGTTTCACAGTCACTTCCATTTCTTTGTGAATTTGATCTTTATATGTGGGAATTCCGAGAACCTAAATCAGGGACATATCCTTCTGGAGAAGACCTTTATTTACTTCTGCCAGAATCTAAGACACCTTAGTTTATTCAAGGGTGCACAGTTTCTTTTCTCCATCTCATCAAACGTACAAGACACAGTTCTTTCTTTGAAGAACTGTGTTACCACTGGCCCTCACACCAGTTCTGCCTGTTACCTTAAAGATTATGACTTCTTGCTCTGATTTCATCTCAAAGACTTAAACATACCAGAACCCCACTGTGTTGTCCTTGGAGATTTCCCTTGCTTCCTAGCATCTGACCATATAAAAATATAGCATAAGGTCCATTTTTTCTAGGATCCAGCTCAGTAGAGGAGAGTTCTTGTGAGTATAGGTTGGTGGAATCCTCTATCCTATCTCTTCCAGTTGGGCTCTCTTGGATGACTCAGTTTGGTCCTAATGGATCGCATAATTGCCTCCTTTGTCACATTTCTAGGGCCAAGCCTGAACTATAATTAGACACTGGTTGTGTATAAATGGATACTGAAGATGAAAAAAGACACTTTCAAAGTCCGTCTTACTAAGTTTTCTTGGAACTTCTCTGTCAGTGTCACAGAGTAAGCCTTGAAAAGATTTCAACAAACTGAACTCATAAATAGCATGGCTCTGGATGGTTCACTTTGTGCCTGCTTCCTTCTAGAGCAGAATTTAGACTGCCCTGGGGTTAAGCCCATTTAACACTCCATTTTGGAACTAATAAAAAATTAATATTGTACCAAAAAAAAAATTAATATTGCGATTCAGATTTCTAGCCCATTCACCAAGGATGAGAAGTCCTATTTATTTTAAGCATGTAGGGCAAGTGAGCAAAATGTGATCTTTAAGGATGTTGCAATAAAAATAATTATATTTTCCTAAACCATTTGCTTGAAACTCTGAAATCTAAAGGACAGCCAATGGAGCAAATAATTAAGCGGCAATGTCTGATATTGGAATAATCAAATAGAAAAAAGACAATGAAAAGAAAATAAATAACATGTAGGGGAGGTGTGTAAGATTTTAGCAGTTGCATAGCAGTTTTCCTGCTATAAAGTGTTTTCCAAGTGCTTCACATAGTGATTGTTATCAGTTTAAAAGTTTGGTAAACAGTTGCTGTCAAGTAACATAAGTCATATACAAGTAATGCCTAAACATGGAGTACCAAAAGGTGTTCAAATCCTGGAAGGCTTAAAAGATAATTAGAAAAATAACTCCCAACATTTTCATTGTAGAATTATTTGGTACCAGCTGCTATTGTTGCTAGGTACTGAGGGGTCAGTTCATAAGGAAACATTGTGCCATCCTCACAATCGTTGATATTTCTGAGTCTGTTGTTGCAGCCACTGTGCCAATCCTTCCATCTTGCTGAAGGCCTTCTTTTTCACTGACTTTGTCAAGCATTCTGTCCTTATTCAGGGACTGTTTCCTTTTTATACCCATTCGTCTTACCAAATGGGAGTTCCTTTAATGTTTTATGCAATAAAATATTTTACTGGCTCCCTATTTAGTTCCTCTAATTGCTGTAATGGTCTGACTGAAAGTTCTTCCATGGATCAAATAGATCACAATGAGATATTTTGCAATACTATCAATTTTCCCTTTATGGTTTGCTCCATGATGATCCTTCTCCATAATACTTTCCCAGGATAAACTAATCACTGCTTCTCTTGTTATTTCAGGCTGCTGATATGTATGCTCTGTACCACGCTGTTGATAAGTACTTACTTATCTGCCTTTCTCTCTCTTGGGATTATGAATCACTCAAGGCAAGACCCAGGGGAGTCAGTATCTGTGTGACTTATACACTGACATGGAGTGGAGTACATAGCTGGAGTTCAGCAAAGACTGTTCAGCATACTGCTTTCTGAAGTCTTCAAACACACTGTAGGGCATTACAAGTGAATATTCTTACTGGTGCTAAGCAACTCTCACTGTTCCTTTGTCCATCCTTTGCTCACATGACTTCCCGATATAGCCTCAATTCTAGTTGTCAGAGTGAATGGTTAAAAAATGTGCCTCTCATTGCTACTTCTCAAATCTGCCCTAGATGGAAATGTTTTAATAGGGAAGAAAATTTTGCCTTCAAATATTTTTCTGTGCTATAAATATCCTAAACATAGAAACATAATGCTTTTTGGCGGGGGGTGGGGGTG
>NW_022107431.1:8573259-8657331 GCF_000313985.2 Echinops telfairi
TCCATGTGGCTTCTCCTTGGGGATGTCTTGTAGGAAATCCATCTTGCAAGCTGAAGCAGGGAACTGCTAAGGCAGCTTGCACCCGGTGCAACCATCACAAAACAAGAGACCCGAGAACTAGAAGGGTGAGGCTTCACCACCCCTTTATCGCTCCGCCTTTCAATTAGCCCCACATGTGATTATCGGCCAGGCTGGCACAATTAACTAACTCAGCAGCCAACTGTAATCTCTGTATCTCAGTCAACACGACAGTTCAAAGGTGTCAGTTCTTCTTCAGCCTTACTGATTTGTTGTCCAAACTTCATATGCATATGAGGCAACTGCAAATATATGGCTTGGGTCAGTCCGCAAAATGATGCCCTTGCCCTCCAGCACTTTAAAGAGCTCTTATGCAGCGAATCTGCCCATTGCAGGACGTCGTTTGGTTTCTTGTCTGCTGCTTCTGTGAGCATTAATTATGGATCCAAGCAAAGTGAAATCTTTGACAAGTTCTCTCTTATGATGATGATGTTATCTGGAGGTCCAGTCGTTAAGATTTTGGCTTTATTTACATTGAGTTGTAATCCACACTGAAGGGTTTAGTCCTTGATCTTCATCAGTAAGTGCTTCAAGTTCTCTTGGCATTCAGCAATGAAGGTTGTGATGTGCATATTGTGTTGTTAGGTGCCGTGGAGTTGGTCCCAACCCACAGCAACCCTATGCACAACAGAATGGAACATTGCCCGGTTCTGACCATCTTTACAATTATTCCTGGGCCTGAGCTCATTGTTGCAGCCGGCGTGTCAATCCATCTCCCTGAGCGCCTTATTTGCTGCATATTGATGTTGTTAATTAGCTTTCCACCAATCTTGATACCCTAGTGGCGTAGTGGGTTACGTGTCGGGCTGCTAGTTGCAAGGTCAAACACATGAGTCACTCCAGTGGAGAAAAATGAGGCTTTCTGTTCCTGTAAATATTTATAGCCTCAGAAACCCTATACAGGATTGCTGAGAGTCAGAATCAGAGAAAGATAGGGCTTTCTACTCTCATGAAGAATTATGGTATTAGAAACTCAAACGTGCATTTCCGCCCTGTTCTATAGGGTGACTATGAGTTGGTAATGACTTGATGGCAGTGAGGTATGAGTCAGAAATGACTTCATAGCAGTGCTTAAAAAAATCATTTTATTGGAGGCTCATACAACCTTCTCACAATCCATACATACATGCATTGTATGTCAAGCACATGTGTACATTTGTTGCCCTCATCATTCTCAAAACATTTGCTTTTAACTTGAGACCTTGGTATCAGCTCCTCATTTTGCCCTTCCCTCCCTGCTCCCCCCTCACTCATGAACCCTTGATAATTTATAAATTATTATTTTGTCATATCTTACACTGTCCGATATCTCCCTTCACCCACTTTTCTGTTGTCCATCCCCCAGGGAGGAGGTTATATGTAGATCCTTTCTACTATAACTTCCCTCCACCCTCCTGGTAACGCCACTCTCACTACTGGTCCTGAAAGGATCATCTGTCCTGGAATCCCTGTGTTTCTGGTTCCTATCTGTACCAGTGTACATCCTCTGGTCTAGCCAGATTTGTAAGGTAGAATTGGGATCATGATAGTTGAGGAGGGGGCTGCGGCAGGGAGGAAGCATTTAAGAACCAGAGGAAAGCAGTATGCTTCATCCTTGCTACTTTGCACCCTGACTGAATCATCTCCTCCCCATGACCCTTCTGTAAGGGGATGTCCAGTTGCCTACAGATGGGCTTTGGGACCCCAATCTGCACTCCCCCTCATTCACAATGATATGACTTTTGGTTCTTTGATGCCTGATACCTGATCCCTTCGACACCTCGTGATCACACAGGCTGGTGTGCTTCTTCCATATGGGCTTTGTTGCTTCTCAGCTAGATGGCTGCAAGCTTGCCTTTAAGCTTTTAAGACTTCAGACACTATATCTTTTGATAGCCAGGCACCATCAGCTTTCTTCACCACATTTGCTTATGCACCCACGTTGTCTTCAGGGATCATGTCGGGAAGGTGAGCATCATGGAATGCCAGTTTAATAGAACAAAGTGTTCTTGCATTGAGGGAGTACTTGAGTGGAGGTCCAATGTCCATCTGCTACCTTTATATTAACCTATACATATATGTATGTAGATCTATTTCCCCATTATCATATATAAATATATTTACATATGTACTTGCATGTACTTAGACCTCTATAAATGCCCTTTGCCTCCTACTTCTTTCCTCTACTTCCTTTTAGTTTCCTCTTGTCCCACTATAATGCTCAGTCTTCATTTGGGTTTCAGTAATTACTCTGTTACATTGCCCTTGATCAAGCCCTACCAGGCTTCCTACACACTCCTTGTCACTGATTTTGGATCACTTGTTGTTCCTTTGTCCCTGGGTTGGTCAACACCTCCTCCTTTCCCCTGCCTCCCCATCTCCCATGTCCCCCGGAACCACTGGTCCCATTGTTTTCTCCTCCAGACTGTTCATCCAGTCTATCTTGTCTATATATACCTGTATAGATAACAATATGCACAAAAAGCAAGACATAAGCAACAAAGCAACAGGAGAAAACAAAATGATGACAACAAAAAAAACCAATGACAACATAAATAAATAAAATTTAAAAATTAAAATAAAAAAAGAGAAAAAACCTGTAGATTGTTCAAGGTCTGTTTGTTGACTTCTAGGAGTGTCTTCTGGGGAAGTCCGACCGGGTGCCATGCCCTGGCCCCCAAATCTATCCTTGGCACTCCCTTGGGACTTCCCTGCTCTACTCCCCCGTTGCTCAGCCGCATGCCTTTAGTGTTTTGCCTCAGTATTGATGGGCCCGACCAAGCCAATCCCAACACTGAGTTGCCAGTGTTGTCCCCCATAGGGCCATGGGGCAGCGAGGGACGTCGTGTCTCATAGTGGGAACAGCCATATGGTCCACTCTGTGCATTGGCTATTTGGAGAATGGATAACTCCTCAGGGTTTGGTGGGCCCGAATGCGCTCCACTTTCTCTTCCTTCCCCTTCATTTGCTGCTTTGTGCTCTCATCAGACATGTCCCTCTCCCTGAGCTGCAACTTCGGTGTTGCCCTCTAAAGTAAATTCTTCTGGGGGGAAGGGCAGCTGTCCACGTAGTTGGAATTGGGACTGGGCCCTCTGATCCCTCCCCTGGGTCCCTGCTCCAAGCAGTACTTTTCTTTAAAAAAAGTTTTTCTCATAGCTATAGGAGAAAGATGAGGCTTTTTGCTTTTGTAAAGATTTATAGCCTTGGAAACCCACAGAGACAGGTCTCCTCTAACCTATAGGGTTGCAATGAATTAGAATAGATTCTATAGCAATGCTTCCTGACACCCCCCCATAGATTCTTTTTATCCCTAAATAATGCACTAATTACACCAAGTTTTTTAACCATCCCATCCTGACAAATATTCTCAGTTTTACTCTTGGTGATACCATCTTTGCTAGTCCAAGTGTACACTGGTGACATCTGTGAATAATGTGGTTGTATGCTTCTGTTCCTTTTTTGCTTTGTTACTTTGCAGTCACAATATGTGGTAAATCAGTCTTGAACTGAAGTCAAGGCTGAATGCTCTGCATCATGAGGTTGGAGAAGAATTGATCTGCATCATGAGGTTGGAGAAGAATAGATAGAGGACTGTGTCCTATCACCAAGGGATAAATATTCTCTGACATTTACTATCATTCTTTATCTTTCTCCCTATGGGTCGGTAAACCCTTGGTGCTCTGGGTGATGTAAATCCAAGTACTGGGTTCATGGGTAAGCATCCTGAGTCAACTCAAGAAATGTCCAGCAACAGATACATGGAAACAATAAGCCCAATGAACTAGTGGACCACATAAGCATCAGTCTCACAATGCTAAAATCAGAACTAGATGGTGCCTAGCTACTACTACCAACTACTTTGCAAAGAACCATATTAGAAGGTTGCATTAGAATACAGTGGGAGAAAAATATGAAACAAAATCATAAATGAGACTACACTTATGGTTGTATAGAGATGGGTAACCTGCCCCCACGCCCCCCCTCTTCCCATTCACCCTGAGGACTACGGCCCTTAGTTATCTTTCAGGTCTGGAATTGAACTCAGCTCTGTGGTAGAATAATCAACCTTTTAATATCAAGAGGGCTGCATTTACCCAATGACAAAAGTCAGAGAGTTAGGATAGAAAGAGGAATGAAAACAGGAAGCACAGGGAGAGAACAGGACAAGTGTTGATACAGTGATAGGATTGGCAGTGGAAGAGTTTAAAGAAAATGTGTATACATTGCTGAACGTAAAACTGCTGATCTGTTCTGTAAACTTTCACTCAATTTACAACTGAGAGAGAGAGTAAGAGAGAGAGAGAGAGAGATATTTGGGGAAACACTCCCTTAGTGTTAATACAGTGGTAAACAGGTCTAAACAGAGATAAACAGGTCTAAACAGAGGATGTCCCCAGCATCTGAAGTCTACATTCTACTCTGCATCACTTTATTTTGGCTTTTACATTCCATAAATGCAACTGAAATGCATGAGAAATAATTCAAAGTATTAGCCATTATTTCCTTTTCACGGGGAATAGGTCAAATAATTCACTTTCTGGAAAAAGACATACTGTTATGAACTCTGCTGAATTCTATTGAAAACATGAAATATACACCCTTGTCACTCTGAATTCAATGATAAACTTTTATTTTTCTCTAAAATTAAAATAGTCTTAAGATGTACTTGGCAAATGTGTATGAAAATTGTTTGGAGAAGATGAGAGCATGGATTTTTAGTTATCTCCTTAAGATAACAAAAATTTTGTGGGAAAGCCCTCACATTACTAAAAATCGTGCAGCTATGTGCCTTGATAACAGTCTTCTCCAGAATTATGGTGTTCTTCTAAAGCACTCATCTGACATGATGGGGGGAAGAATCCCTAATTGTTTTGGAAGCCTGTAGAATCTTGTCAATGCTCAGTCTTACATATACCAGGGAGCTTAAAAAATTTGCAAGGAGAAATTGAATTAAAAAACAATGGAATTTTCCTATGAACTTTTTAAAAGCTCACTCATATTTATCATCTTCAGTTGAAGGAAATAAAAGTGAATGGTTAAAATCAGGGTGCAGTGTAGTAACAATGAAACATACAACTTTCCTCTAGGTCCAAAATGCTTCCTCCCCCCTCCCCTCCCCACTATCATGATCCCAATTCTACCTTACAAATCTGGCTAGACCAGAGGATGTACACTGGTACAGATAGGAACTGGAAACACAGGGAATCCAGGGGATTAGGATGATCCCTTCAGGACCAGTGGTGTGAGTGGTGATACTGGGAGGGTGGAGGGAGGATGCGGTGGAAAGGGGGAACAGATTACAGGGATCTCCATATAATCTCCTCCCTGGGGGATGGACAACAGAAAAGTGGGTGAAGGGAGACGTCGGCCAGTGTAAACTATGACAAAATAATAATTTATAAATTATCAAGGGTTCATGAGGGAGTGTGGAGCAGGGAGGGAAAGGGGAAAATGAGGAGCTGATGCCAGTGGCTTAAGTGAAGAGCAAATGTTTTAATAATGATGAGGGCAATGTACAAATGTGCTTTACACAATTGATGTATGTATGGATTGTGATAAGAGTTGTATGAGCCCCTAATAAAATGATTTTTAAAAAGCGAATGGTTAAAATGAATTTGAGAGCAAGATCAATGTCCACTTGGGAAATAGGAATAAAAAATATAGCTCTTATGATGATCATATTAAAAAAAACAACCATGACCACACATGTAACACACACAGAACACTTAGGGAAGTAATGTAAGAGGAGATTGTGCAGTGGGCAAAAAATGTGCAACATGCCCATTATTGTCATGAAAATAGAATAATTGCTTGTGAGAGTTAAATGATGAGAGAATAATTCATGGATTAGTTTGAAGTGGAAATAATTTTCTACCCTCCCTCTTAATCCTTTAATGACTGATGGAACATATAGTGCCTATCTATATTTTCTCTTATGGGGTTTACGGGGCAACTGATTTCTCAGACAGTGAATGCAGTCTTCAGGAGAGGTCCTATGTCACTGTTTAAAACAGAGGAAATGTGCCTGTACTGCAAATTACTGTTCTTACCAGGTACTGTATGAGGTGATGAGCCCTTTTGTCAAATGTTTGCCTCTTTTGACTTTATTTTACTGGGAGATAAGCATTTTGAGTGTATTTCTGGATGCCTGTGTGTTATTTGGAAGTTACCTTTTTCTATGCTGGGAGACATCATATTTTCACATACCCTAAGTTATACACACCTGCCAAGAGCTCTAGAAGATGATTCCAAGTCCAGAGAGATAGATGTGTTTCTCTATCTTACTCCCTGAGTCCAGAGGGACATATGTGTTCCATGTAATTTTACTTCCAGAGTGCAGAGTACCAAGTATGTTCCACAATATCCTACTCCAGTGATGAGCAGGTCATATGTGTCCCACACAATCTCTCTCCTACAATCTAAGGGATATACATGTCCAGCATAATGTATTAAAACTCATATTTCATAACAAAATTTAAGAAATTCTCTTTGATTCAGCATGAATACCATTAATCAAATAGTATCAAAAACACATTCAAAGTGGAAGATAATTGAGTAATGAAAAGATTAAACCATTTATAATTTATCAAGAGTTCATGAGTGAGGGAGGGAGAAAAAAAGAGGAGCTGATATCAAGGGCTCAAGTAGAAAGAAAATGCTTTGAAAAGGATGATGGCAGCATATGTACAAATGTACAATGGAGGTATAGACTGTTATAAGAGATGTAAGAGTCCCCAGTAAAATGATTTATTAGGATCCAGCAAGATGGCATCCAGGTAAGCAGTCTTCATTGGGAGCTTGCTGGAGATCAGTGTACCCGGTGTCCATGAGAATGAGTGTGGGAATTCAGGTAAGTGAAAAGTCTCCGCTACAGCCCAGAATACATCCTCTGTCCAGAAGTCAACCTCCCCCACATCTAGCCTCTACCCGGAACGCTGGGGATCAGCGACCTGGTCCCAGGGACTCCCATTTCCATACCTACCACCCTACTCTTAACTCTATTGTACCCACCACTTCTGATTGGCCCCCTCAGGCTTATCGCCACACCCAGAGCTAGTCAGCAGTCATACTGAGTCCCCCAGAACATGGTGACAGGCTGACTCCCTTCTTCCCACGTGGTGGTGGGTCACGCAGCTGAGCTTGGGCCCCTCCCACCTGTGGCCTCAGCAGCTGTGACTAAACCCTGTCTGTAGTCCACCTGCAGTAAGTTTAATTATTTGTAGCTGCGACAGCTCTCCCCATTCCATGACACCCTCCATCCCCACCCCTGCAGCAGTGGTGCGTACTATCCTTCTGCCACCCACAGCAGCAGGTCTATGCCTGCACTGCACCCTGTGCCTGCGGGGCTGGCAGCTGCCCCCATGGGGGCCTGGAACCCCCACCTTGTGGCTGTGGGGTCTTCCCTACTGTCACCTCATTCCCCCTCCCTCAGTAACAGCCATCCCCCTCCCCCCTGCCTCTGCCCAGCTCCTCTACCTGCAGCACGGAGGGAGGCTTTCCTCCAGGCACTTGCACCAGTGGCAGTGGGGATGTCCCCACCTTTGCTCAGCGCCCCTTCTTGTGTCAGTGAGTCCTTCCCCACCTTTGTCTTCTATTTGGTGACTTAAAAAAGTAAAAGGCAGCAAATAGTGGCCTGACAGCCCAGACCAGTCATGGCCCAGGGGTATAACTAACAGTCACCAGACTTACCCCAGTCTCTGAGGCCACCCACTGCTGTTGGCTGCTGAGTCGCCTTGGCGCACTGCCTACATAGCGGTCTGACTCACCCCCATAGTAGGCCATAGGTAGCCCTTAAAAACACTTGTACCAGTCACATAGAGAAAGAGCTTAGGGTCCCCATGGTCTCCCAGAAACATGGCATCCAGTTCTTTCAAAATGACACGCAAATAGCAAAATACTCAATACCCTCATAAAGAAAACAAGAAAAACAAAAAAACAACAGTGGAGTTAACAGTCCTCATAGAAGAATCAGACGTGGATCTGCCACAAAAGGAAATCTTCAGAGGCTGCTTGGAGTAATACAGGAGATGAAGGAATCAATAGAGTATAAGGACAGATGATAGAGGATATGAAGTCCACGATAGAGGGAATGAAGTCCAGGCACAAAAGGGAAATATGGAGCTAATGGATGAGGGAACAGAAGCTAAACACAAAATCATGGTTCTCATGAACAAACTAGTGGAGGCAGAGAATTGTACTAGTGATCTCAAGGACAATCAGGCAGAATCCAACAAATGGGAAAAATAGTCAAAATAATCAAAGAGGCAGAAGAAAATCTAAGATCAATGACAGATGCTATGAATAGGAACACTATTCAAATAATTGGTCTACCAGAACGAGACACAATGAAGATGTCAACAGCTAAATTAGTGAGGGAAGTTCTGGAAGCAAACTGGATGAATGAGAATCATAAACTCGTAAAGGAAGCAGAGAGGACACCAATTAGCCTAACCCCCAGGAAGAACTCGCCAAGGCTTATAATAGTTAAATTATCCAATTTCTAGGAAAAAGAGAAAATTTTAAGGGTAGCAAGAGAAAAAAAGTGGTCACAGACAATGATGCCCAGATAAGAATATGCTCAGATCTATCAGCAGAAGCCGTGAAGAGAAAGAGAGAGTGGAGTAACATCTTCAAACGGCTGAAAGAAAAAATGCCTGCCCAAGAATCCTCTAACCTGCCAAATTATCTATTAAAATAGAGCGCAAGATAAGAGTCTTCCCTGACAAGGAAAAACTCAAAGAATACACTGTAAGACACCCAACCCTGTGGAAGTTCCTTGCCCTCTCACTATGGTCAGAGACCAACATCCACCAAGCACAAGCAGGAGACAACTCTATAGCCCAACTACATCCAGAAACCAACATCCCTATAACAATTACCAAAATAACATGGCCTCAGAGGGAAAAGAAGGCAAGGATGAAACCCCCCAAACAAACACAGCACACTGATATGAAGGGAGACAGGAAAACACCCAACACAAAGGCACTAGATGACAGTAATAAATGCACAAATTGAGATAACAACTCTGAATGTCGATGGTCTCACTTCAAACAGAAAAATTAAAGGCTATCAGACTGGCTCAGGAAACATAATCCTTCAATCTGTTACCTGCAAGGGATACATCTTAAGATCACAGACAAAAATACACTAAGAATAAAAGGCTGCTGGAAAATATACCAGACAAATGGCAACTTAAAAAAGCAAAGGTCGAAGTCTGACAAAATTGACCTCAAGGTGAAATCCATAACAAGAGACAAGAAGGGGCACTATATAATGCTCAAAGGATCAGTAAACCAGGAATCAGTGAGCATAATAAATATATTCATGCTCAATGAGAGACCTCTGAAATTTGTCAAACTATTCAAAAGATGAAAAAAGAAATCACAAATTGAACAATCATAGTAGGTGACTTAAAAATACACCGTTATCAGAGAAAGATTGAGAACCGGGAAAGAAGCACAGCAAGGAGGCTACAGAGCTAAATACTACAATTAGGCGATTGGTAGACCTGATAGACATATGTAGAACTTTCCATCCAACTGCAAAAAATTCACATTGTTTTTGAGTTCTCATAGCTCATTTTTGAAAATAGACCACGTGCTGGGGCACAAGTTGAGCCGGAGTAAATTCAAACACATAGAGATTACTCAGACGTCCTTCTCAGATCACCACATCATAAAACTGGAGATCAATAAAAGGATGACCAGCAAAACAAGGACAACTGGAGGATGAATAATGATCATCTGAAACATGAATGAGTACTGCGTCAGATTGGAGAGGAGTCTAGGAAGTGTCTAGAAACTAATGAGAATGAAAATGCAACATAACAAAACCCACGGAGTACTGCAAAAGCAGTTATCGGAGGTAGCCTGAGAACAAGAAGTGCATATATGAAAAAAGAAGAGAAACTTTTGACTGATAAGCTATCACAACGCCTCCAATAGCAAAAGAAAATAAATAATAAAAATCAGGGTAAACAGACCAGTGGGAAGACAAGAGAACAATGAAAAACATTTGTACAGCAAAAACCTAGTTCTTTGAAAGGATCAATAGAATCAACAGACCACTGGCAAGCCTAACCAAGGAAAGGAAGGCGCAAACATCAATAGCCAGGATGAGGGATGAAACAGGGGAAATCACAATGGACCCCAACAAGATTAAAAGGATAATCACAAAGTACTATGAAAGTCTGTATTCTAATGAATTCAACAATGTGGAAGAAGTGAACAAAGACTTGGAAAAAAAAATCCCTCCTTAGATTATCCCAGATAGAGGTCAAGAACCTCAACAGACCCATAGTAAAAGAACAAATAGATATGGCTATCAAGAAACTACGAATTAAAAAAGCTCCCAGACCAGATGGCTTCACAGGAGAATACTAACCAAGCATTCAGGGGAGAGCTGACACTGATCCTCCACAAATTATCCCAGAGTGTAGAAAAGGATGACAAACACCCAAACTTGTTTTATGAAGCCATTATAACTTTGATACCCAAACAGGGCAAGGATCCCACAGGAATAGAGAGCTACAGACTGATATCTCTAATGTACATAGATGCAAAAATCCTTAACAAAATATTGGCTAATAAAATGCAAAGGTATATAAAACATAACATCCACAATGATCAGGTGGGATTCATCCCAGGGACACAGGGATGGTTTAAAATTTGAAGATCCATCAATACTTTACACCACACTGATAAGAAAAAGTATAAGAACCACATGATAATATTGATAGACACAGAAAAAGCATTGGACAAAATCCAACACCCATTCCTAATTAAGACACTCAAGAATATAGGAATGGAAGGAAAATTCCTCAAGTTAATACAAGCTATCTATGAAAAGCCAACAACCAATATCTTAGTCAATGGAGAAAAGACGAAAACAATCCCATTGAAAAAGGGTACCAGACAAGGATTCCTCTTGTCCCCACTTCTATTCAACATCATACTTGAGGTTTTAGCTAACAACATAAGACAGTGGAAGGACATTAAAGGTATCCATTTGGGAGAGGAGGAGGTAAAACTATCGCTATCTGTAGATGATACAATTTTATATACTGTATTCTATATATTGAAAATCCCCAAACTCCACAATAGGAGTACTGACAGCAATAGAGGAATATGGAAGAATGGCAGAATACAATAGCAACAAACAGAAGTCTATTTGGTTTACTAGATACATCAGACAAGACTGTGGAAGAAAAGATCAAGCAGATAGTACCCTTCACAATAGTCAAGAACAAATTGAAATATTTAGGAATATATTTACCCCAAAATGAAGGGACTTAAACAAGGAAAACTATAGGACCCTACTACAGGAAACAAAAAGCAACCTCCACAAATGGAAGCATATCCCATGCTGGTGGATTGGAAGACTCAATCTGCTAAAGATGTCAATCTTACACAAGGCACTACATACGTTGAATGCTATCCCAATTCAAATACCAACAGCCCTCTTCAAAAGATGGAAAAACTGACTATCAATTTCATATGGAGAGGGAAGAAACCCAGAATTAGCAGAGAACTCCTCAAGAAGAAGGACAAATTTGGAGGGATGACTTTACCTGACTTTAACATCTACTACACAACTACAGTGGTCAAAACAGCATGGTACTGGTATAACAACAGATACTCAGACCAATGGAAAAGAACAGAAAACCCAGAAATAAAACCACCAGCATATAGGCAACTGATCTTCGACAGCTCCAAAAGCATCAAGTGGAAGGCGGATGCCTTCTTTAACAAGTGGTGGTGGAAAGAATGGATATACACCTGTAGAAAAATGAAACAAGGTGTTTACCTCACCCCACCAAAAGAACAAACTCAAGGTGGATCCCCAAACTATCAGGACCATTGATGAAGGAATCAGGACAAACATCAGGAATACATAGGCTAACTGTAATCAGGAAGGGTACACATACAGGTAAACCTGAAATCGTCAAGTGGGATTTACTAAGGATAAAACACCTGTGTGTGTTGAAAGACTTCACCAAGAGGGTAACAAGAGAACCCACAGCCTGGGAAAGGATTTTTAGCAATGACACACAGACAAAGGACTTATTACTAAAATCTACCACTAATTTTAGCCTGAAAAAAAAAGAGGAAAACAGTTAACCCCCCGAGGAAGTGGACAAAAGACCTGAAAAGAAATATTACTAGGGAGAAGACTTGAATGGCCAATAAACATAAAAGAAAATGATCCCAATCATTAGCCACCAGAGAAATGCAAATTAAAACAACCACGAGATACCATCTAACACCCTTGAGGTTAGCCCAAATCAGAAGATCAGAGAGCAGCAAATGTTGGAAGGAATGTGGCAAGATAGGAAATCTCCTCCCTTGCTGGTGGTTGGGCAGATATGTAAAGCCTTTGTGGAAAGCAATCTGGCGATATTTAAAGCAAATGGAAATTGATCTACCTTATGACCCAGCTATCCCTTTACTGGGCATATTCCCAGAAGAGGTAAGAAATAGGCCACTACCAGTCGTCTGTGCTCCAATGTTTATTGTGGCATAATTTACAATCGCAAAGAATTGGAAACAATCTAAACTCTGTCACATACACACAACGGAGTACTACGTATCACTGAAAAAGCACTGATGATCACATGAAACACACTGTTTAATGGGAAGAGTTGGAGGAAATTATGTAAGCGAAGTCAGCCAATTACAAAAGAACAAGTACAACATGAGTCCCTTGAGGGGACTAAACAGCACAGTGGTTATAGCAGGAAAGCCACTTATCTCACAATATGTGGGTTGAAGTACACAGGTGGAGGTCAGACCAAACCCAAGAAGGTACATGTTAAACCATCACAAAAAAAGAGGCAAGGAGGAGGGGTAAAAAGGTGGGAGGGAAGGGAGATTATAGCATGGGGGAAGCAGGGCACTGGTTAGAGCCTGCTTATGTCTCCACAGAATTGGGAGTGTGCATACAGACCACACCATGGTGCACCAAACGTGGGGGCAACGTAATCAGTGGAGAAATGTATGAAAAAATTGGGCTACCAATCTGACCCCATCACACTGGGGTGAAACACTAAGGGAATACAATAGAGCAGCAAGGGGAGTAAAGTGATGATATCCCCAGGGAATACTAAAAATAGACTTTGGAGACAGAGTGAGGCACCCCATCACACTCGACTGGAAAACACGCATAAAGGCCAACAAACAGAACTTGAACTATTTATAGGCTTTTCCATTTTTGTCAGTGGCTTTCTTTTTGTTGTTGTTATTTTGTTTTTGTTTTCTTTTAGTTGCTGTTGTTTTGTTGGTTTTGACTTCCTTTGTTGTTTTGTTTTGCTTTGCCTGTTTTTGCACTTATTAATGTCTCTGCATGTCTGTCTCGATAAGATAGGTGGGATAAATAATTTGGAGATGAAAAGAATGGGACCAATGGTTCTGGGGGGGATATGGGAGAAGGGGAGGTGGGAGAAAGGAAGGTGGTGGTGGTGGGGGGGGCGCGGAGGAACCAACCCAGGGACAAGGGAACAACAAGTGAACTAAAATCAATGACAAGAAGGGCTATGCCTAGTGGGGCTCAATCAGGGGCAATGTAGCAGCGAGGAATTACTAAACATGAAAGTAGGCTGAACATGACATTGGGACAAGGAAATGGAGGAAAGAACCAGGAGTCAAAGGACATTTATAGAGGTCTAACTACAGGCATGTACATACGTAAATATATTTGTATATAACGAGCGGGGAATCTATCTATGTACTTATATCTGTATGTTAGGAATTAAGGTTGCAGATGGACATTGGGCTTTGACTCAAGTACTCACTCAACACAAGAACACTTTGCTCTAATAATCTGGCATTCTGTGATGTTCACCTCCCCAACACAATCGCTGAAGACAAAATGGGTGCATAAGTAAATGTGGTAAAGAAAGCTTATGGTTCCCAGCTATCAAAAGATATAGCATATAAAGGCTTGAAGTTAAACAAGCGGCCATCTAGCTGAGAAGCAACAAAGCACACATGGAAGAAGCACACCAGCCTATGTGATCATGAGGTGTTGATGGTATCAGGCATCTAAGACCCAGAACAAAATCTTACTCAATTTGGAAGAGGGGTGGGGACGCGGAGTGGAGAACCAAAGCCTAAGTCTGTAATATTGGACATTCCCACACAGTAAGGTCACAAGGAAGAGACCCTAGGGTGGGGGTGGGGGGAGGGAAGGAAAGAAGAGGAGCTGATACCAATAGGGCTCAATAGAAAGTAAATGTCTAGAAAAGAATGAAGACAACATATGTACACATATGCTTGATACAGTTGATGTATGGATTGTTATGAGTTGGAAGAGCTCCAATAAAATATTTCAATAAAAAAAGACTTGTTTAAGCAAAAAAAGAAAAGATTAATCCTATGCCTTCACATCATTTCTATGAAATGATTTTAAAATACACATTGCTCTCTTTCTAGAGCTAATGCTCCTGGAATGAAGTTATTATTATTTCTCTAATGCTTTATGAAGTATAACATATGTACCATCAAAGATCAAACTTTTTACATTCTGAGTTATGTCATATTTCCTTGCACATGAATGTACCTCATATTGTTGGTCCAATCTGTTAGGGAATGCTCAAGGCCCTTTTAGAAAATCAGCCTGTGTTTTTGTTCTCTTGTTTAAATTAAGTTCACTTAGCAACCGTGAGCTCAGATGAATATTTTACAGACTTCTATTACTGGAGAGGCCTGAATGGAAAAGACGGAGCATGAATAATGAGTGAACTTGACGGTGACCCATGTGTTTAAAGCATATGTTCCATTGTAACATGACATTTTGAGGGGTTTTTTTCTTTTTTAGGGAAGACAAATAACCTGTCTGTAGGGGGAACATGAGGATAAAAAGTTCATTTTAGAAACCTTACTTTCAATTCCTTTTATTAAAGGACTACTGTTATTGTGAAACTTGCCAACTTGTTAAACAATTATTTGTTTCCTTAAATTCTTTTATGCTTCGGTGTTACTTTGGGATTTTTTTTCTTCCTTACTCGAAAGTCGGTGGGTTTCTTGAACCTCAGATTGAGTTCTGTCATCAACTTTGGAAAAATCTCATCTGTATTTTTGAATACTGCTATAGTCTTAATTTTCTTTTTTGGACCTCAGTTACATATATACTATCCTTTTTTTTCATATCTTATATAGCACGTACTTTTTCTGTAACTTCTGTTCTTTTTCATTCTTTTCTGAGTCAGCCTATATATTTTCTATAGCACTGCTTGTCAGTCTATTAATACTCTCTTCTTTTGGGTGCAATTTTCCATTTGAACCACATTGAGTTATTATATTCAGATTCAGTTATTATATTTCAGCTCTAGAACATTTATTAGATTCTTTTTATAGATTTGTTTACTGGTAAAAAATTCCATTTTGGCATCTAATTTCTAAACTTCTTAATCATCCAACTCACAGTAACCCTACAGGACAAAGTAGAACTGGGAATGCTAACGTTGTAAGTTTTAGGAAGCAGATGGCCATATTTTTTCCCAAGAAGTAGTTGGTGGGCTCAAATCATGGAGCATTTGATTAGCAGTCAAGTGCTTTAACCTTGGTGCCACCAAGGCTTCCTTTAATTAATCATCAACACCAAACCAAATTCACTGTCACTGATTCAGACTCATAGCAACGCTATAGGACAGAACAGAATGACTTCTTAGGGTTCTGAGGAGTTTCAAGGTGGGTTTGAACTACTGACTTTGTGGTTAGCAGCCCAAGGCACAACACACTGCATGACTAGGGGTCCTTTTGATAATTATCCACCTACTGGTGATAAGTCCATTCTGATTCACAGCAATCCTATACTGAGGTTCGGAAGCTATAGACTTTTATAGGAGCAAAAGTCTCAACTTTCTCTCATGGCTTGGCTGATGGAGTTCAGATGGCTGACCTTGTGGTTAGCAGCCTAAAGTGTAACCTCCTCCTTTATTCATCACAGTTATCTTAAGTACCTTATGTCTAGATTGTTGGCTCTGTTTCTATTATCTTTTTGTTCTCTTGGTTTTTAATCACTTGGTCTCCTTCTTTATTAGACCTGATAATTAATTTTAAAAAAAAGCTTTCATAGATATCTTAATTTTTTTAGAAAGTAAACGCCTAAAATCCAAACATCACCACCACCACCACCACCAAAACTCCAACCCTGTAGGATCCGTAGTTTAAGAAAAACAAAATGAGCATGATAAATATTTTTGGATATTATTTGCTGAATTTCTATTTTAATAATGAAAGGTGAATTGGAATGAAATGGTCTATAAGCTCAAGTATTTTGTAATTGTTAAACTTATAAAAAAACTTGTGAATTAGGTGAAGGCTTAGAAAGCACACCAGCAGTTTTCTATTCATCAAGGCATGCGTGTTTTGTTTCAACTCATCCCCTCAGGGTACCATTACCTATCCTGCTTGCTCCTTGAGTTTCTTGTTTCTGATCCTCCTTCCCCAGCCCTCTGAACGCCATCACTGGGTAACTGCTGCCCTTCAACCGATGCTTTAGAGAAGGGTCCTGACAGCACTGCACCAGCCTAGCTTCCTTATTATCTCATGCAAATGCCGTGTTCGGTTCCAACCCTTGATCTTTTCGTCAAGTCATCCCCATCTTGTAGGTCATGCCTTTACACAGTCTATTTAACTTGTGCTCTTTTCTGAAAGCCAAGCTTAAGCGAGCTCTTTTCTGGAACCATCTCATCTCTTTTAAGCTCTCGTTCATAATCGCATGGCAATTAGTTGGTCTTGGAAGGTAGGTACTCTGGTAGTCATTAGTGATTTTCAAAAAACACTTCGGTTTCTCTCTCATTCTGACCACGTGGTAAGATCGGTTTCTTCTCATTCTGACCACGTGGTAAGGTTTTACTTTGCTGCTCCTTTTGGACCAGGCGCGGCCATGGCTGACTTTGTTGGATCAAATAGGAGGGACTACGATGTGTATTTTCTGAGTGAAAGCCTGTGAGAGTCGCTGTCCTTTCCTGTCCCCCAGGGAAAGCAATCACTGCTTGGAGATGGTGAGTAGTCTGTTAGCTTGGATCCTTGAGTGGCAGGGGTGGATGGAGCCTCCTCTCCTCTGTGTTTGACGTGGAGCCTGAGCTGGTAATAAATCTATCTTTGCACCACTAAGGTTTGGGGTCTTTTGTTCCTACAGCAAAACAACTAGTCCAGCTGACTGTTTCAGGCTATTTCCCACGTGTCACCATCCAGGACTTAAGTGTGTAGACTTTGAAATTGACTCCTGAGAGGCCAAAGCTCTAACTTATTAGGCTCTGTGGCACATTGAATTGTTTTGTTAAGTAATGACATTGTCTTTGGACAAAATGGAGTGACTGATGGATGATGAAACCAGAGGTTTTGTGTCATGGCATGATAGGATGATGTATAAACTTATTCTTCATCTAAAAAAAAAAGAAAAACAAAAGTTCTGATGAAATCATTGCTCCGAGATGCTCTCTCTAAGTAATTCAGGTAAAGGATCTTAAAGGAAAGATCTGTGTAAGGAAAAGGCTTGTATAGATGGTAACTGTGTTTTGAAAGTTCCCTTAAGCTTATCATCATCTCAGACCACAGGGAAGGGTCCACACATATTTGTATAGGTGGTCAGAAAACACAGGCTGCTGTTGTTTGCTGAGCTGTGATGTTTCTCTGGACCTGGACGCATTCTTGGCACCTGCCATCATGGCGTCCCTCCAGGACTTAGCTCCCAGTTGAGGAGCTTTCTCTCCAGCCAGATGCTTTAACTCAAGTCTTAGGCCTTTGGGGAAGAGCTCCCAGTGTTTCTCCTGTGGGATTCCAGCTGCCCTTTCGTTTGGAGACAATAGAACTCACTGGTGGATTTATAGCCGAATTTCTTGGTTTCTTTTTAGGAAAGACTGGGTAAGGCCTCTTTTGGAGTTCAGTGTAGCTCCTCTGGGTCTCAATGAATACCCTTGGTTTTCTGACAATTTTGCGGCTGCGCTCTGTCTCAGGAGCTATTGGGTTAGTACTGAGACTGTTAAACCCATTATCGCTGTAAAACCACCGCAGCCAACAAGATGTCACTAGAAAATGTTATTATGATGAATAATCCACATGTTGGAAGTCCTCTACTCCATCAGCACTTCCTACATCATGGTCCCCTCCAGTGCCTTTTGGAGTTGCTCATTCTCATAGCCACAGTGATGATCAAGATCCCCGTGTCATTTTGCCTAGATAGCTTGGACAAGATCCTTGACCAGGCTCCTTAACAACCAGACTCTTCCACTTCCTCCTAGGGGGCCCAGATGAAGTGTGGTAGCCAGACCTAGATCATTGCAAGGAACAACTAGCTAATTTAAAAAGGAGGAGAATCCAAAACATAGGAGCAGGAAAATGACTAGTTCCTAGACTTCTCTGAAACCCAGAGACATAGAAGCACCAGGATCTCTCTTGTCTTCCTGCTCCTCTCTCAACACTCTCCTCTGTGCCCCAAATCCACATGATAGGAACCAGGGACCCCAGTGATTGGGCTTCACATTCACCAGCTGCAGGCCCAGAGGGAGGGCAGGGTCAAGATTACTATTGTTCACAAAGATCGTACTGATGGAGCTGAGGTGGGAGAAACAGATCCCCAAAGGGGAATTCTCTGATAAAACAATGCAGTGTCTTTCAATCATGTGACATTTAATCAACCACCAACCTTTACACAGCTTGCTTGTTCAGTTTCTGAGTCTTCAAAGAAACCCTTAACCATTTGAACTTCCTTCTTCTTGACCAAACAGGGCTCCTTTTCTCCTGTAAAACTTCCCTCTGGGCAAGTAAGTTCAGGCAACTTTACCATATCTAGAAACCACTCCAGCTCTAGTCTGTCATTGACTAAACTGCTGTCGGGTTTATTACAACCCATGGCAACCCCTTTCGGACAGAATGACAATGTCCCATAGGGTTTCAGAGACTGTAAATATTTTGGGGAACAGACAACCTTGTGGTTAGCAGGCCAACACTTAACTCACCAGGCCACCAGGGTTTCCTTGTTGTGACTCAGATAAGCAAATTAATGTGTGTATAGGACTCCTAATTGTATTGTGTTTCACACACACACACACACACTATTATTATTATTCTTTCCCCCCCAAAATTTAAGGTTGTGGAAACCTTGTGTCAACTCTGGCGTCTATTGGCACAATTTCCCCTGGAGCTTGTGTTCATTGCGTCTCTGGGTCACGTTTTGGTAATTTTCACCATGTTTCAAAGTTTTCACAATACTATTGCACACTTCCACCACTTGTCTGTCAGTTTGTTAAACTGTGTTGACCTGGGTGATACTGGAAGCTATGTCACTGGTTTTTCAAAGACCGGCAGGATCACCCAAGCTGGACAGGCTTCAGCAAGTATTCCAGACTGCATCCTCTGATGCATGTCTTCTCAGTCCATTCATTCAGCTTGAGAGAAAGGTGTCTGAGGACAGTGTTCGGCTTGAGTGAATTGTTGTGGAGGCCTGTTGTGGCATTTGTCAATTTGAGAGGATTAAGAGTGAAGGGGTGGAGTCTAGTCTGTCAATCAGGTCATAGCCTATGAGGCCTCTGTGTGGACATGTCCTGCTCCTGAGGATTCTGGGAACTCCTGTATTCATCCCCGGAGGCAGAAGACAAACACTGTCTCTCTCTTCTTGCTCTCTGCTCAGTCCGTGCGAGACATTCTCTTGACAAGCCACATGGAGATAGGCTGATGGCAGCCAGAGCCTCGGAGCTGGAGAAGCCACATGGAGACCCCTGCCAGTGCTGAGATGCTTACAACACCACTGGATCCACAAGACTTCCCACCCACTAACCTGTGATCTTCCTACATTCAGTGTCATTGCATGTGCTTCGTGAGTCTGAAGAGGACTTTATAGATTGGTATTGAACATATGGGCTAATATTGGACTTAGGACTTGATCTGGACTTGGCCGAGATGTTGTCTTAATGTACAAATACACTTTATACAAAGCTGTTTCTTATGCACATATGAGTCTCCCTGAGATTTGTTTCTCTAGTGTACCTGGACTAACACACCTGTTTACTTGCTCTTGTAGACTCAGCCAGTCAAGGCTCACAAGCTGCCATTCTGCTTGCCATGCCTAGAAATTGTCAGGAAGTGAGCCATTTTCATTTGGTGCAAGTTGCAACTAAGAACCTCTGGTTGGGTAAATTCCAACCCACAACCACATGTACAACAGAAGAAACACTGTCCGGCCCTGCACCATCCTCACAGTTGCTCCTAGGCTTGAGCTCATTGTTGCAGTGACTGTCAATCCATCTCATTGAGGGCTTTCCTTTTGTTCACTGCTCCTCCACTTTACCAAGCATGATGTCCTTCCCCAGGGACTGGTCTCTCTTAACAATATGTCCAAAGTATGTGAGATGAAGTCTAGTCTCCCTGGCCTCCAAGGAGCACTCTGGCCATACTTCTTTCAGACATTTGTTTGCTCTTTTGGCAGTCTATGGCACTTTGACAACACCATCATCCAAATGCATCACTTCTCCTTTGGTCTTCCTTATTCAACGTCTAACTTTCACACACATCTGAGGTGATTGAAAACACTGTGGCTTGGGTTAGGTGCATCCTAGTTCTCCAACACTTTAAAGAGGTATTGTGCCGTAGATTTTCCCAATGCATTGTGTCTTTTGATCTCGTCACTGCTGCTTCTGTGAGAATTGATCATGGATCCAAGCTAGACAAAATCCTTGACAACTTCAATCTCTTCTCCATTTACTATGAAGCTACCGATTGGTTGTGAGAATTTTGGTCTTCTTAACATTGATCTGTAATCCAAACTGAAGGTTGCAATCCTTGATCTTCATCAGCAAGAGCTTCAAGTCCACACTCCCAGCAAGTAAGTTTGTGTCATTTGCGTAGCTCTTGTTGTTAATAAGCCTTCCTCCAATTCTGATGCCATATTCTCTGTGGTAGTTACATAATCTGCTGTCAATTTGAGACTTAAGAGTGAAGGGGTGGAATTTAGCCTGTCGATCAGGTTGCAGCTTGATGACCGCATTTGGAGGTTCTAAGGAGATAAAGAGCTCACTGGAGGTGGGACACTTGCTCATTTCCTTCAAGACATTCCTGTTGACAAGCCAGATGGAGCTACCCTGATGCAGACAGAGCCCTGGAACTGGAGGAGCCACGTTGAGACCCATGCCAGTGCTCAGAGGCTTCTACTACCACTGGCTTCACAAGACTTTCCACCCACTGGCCTGTGATCTGGCTTCCTGCATTCGGTGTCACTGCATGTGCTACATGAGTCTGAAGAAGAATAATAGACTGGTAATGGACATATGGAATAATATCAGATTGCCTGGACTGGGTTGGGATGTTTTCTTAATGTACAATTGCTCTTTGATATAAAGTATTCTCTTATACACATATGAGTGCCTATGGATTTGTTTCTCCAGTCTACCAGGGCTAACACATTCTTCTTCATAGACTACAACTTCTCTGATTATTTGCTCAGCATATAGATTGAATAAGTATGGTGAGAGGATACAACCCTTATGCACAACTTTTCTTTTCTTTTTTAAATCTTCTTTTTCCTTTTAAAAATCATTTTATTGGGGGCTCATACAACTTATCACAGTCCATACGTACATCCATTGTGTCAAGCACACTTATACATTTGTTGCCATCATCATTCTCAAAACATTTTCTTTCTACTTGAGACGCTGGTATGAGCTCATTTTTCCCCTCCCTTCCCGCTCACCTCCCTCATTGACCCTTGATAATTTATAAATTATTATTATTTTGTCATGTCTTATACTGTCTGATGTCTCCCTTCACCCATTTTTTTGGTTGTCCGTCCGCCAGGGAGGGAGTTATACGTACATCCTTGTGATCGGTTCCCCCTTTCTACCCCACCTTTCCCTTCCCCTCCTGGTATTGCTACTCTCATTATTGGTCCTGAGGGATTTATCTGTCCTGTGTTTCCAGTTCTTATCTGTACCAGTGTACATCCTCTGGTCTAGCTGGATTTGTAAGGTAGAATTGGGATCATGATAGTGGGGGAGGAATCATTTAAGAACTAGAGGAAAGTTGTATGTTTCATTGGTGATACACTGCACACCGACTGACTCATCTCCTTCCTGCGACCCTTCTGTAAAGGGTTGTCTAGTTGTCTACAGATAGGATTTGGGTCTCCACTCCACATGCCCCTTTATTCACAAGCATATGATTTTTTGTTCTTTGATGCTCGACACCTCATGATCACATAGGCTGGTGTGTTTCTTCCATGTGGACTTTGTTGGTTCTGAGCTAAATGGTCACTTGTTTATCTTTAAACCTTTAAGACCCCAGACCACCACATTTGCTTATGCACCTGCTTTGTCTCCCTGGAATCTTCTGTCCTGTTGCTTTCTCCTCCAGATTGTTTATCCTGCCTACCTTATCTAGATAGATCTGCAGAGGTAATATGCACAAACAAACAAGACAGAGCAAAACAACAACAAACCAATAACAAACAAACAAACAAAAAAAGAGAGAGAGAAAAGCCTGCAAATAGTTCAAGGTCTGTTTGTTGGCCTTTACGAGTGTTTTCCAGTAGAATCTGATGGGGTGCAATGCCTTGGCCCCAAAGTCTATTTTTGGTTTTCCCTGGTGACTTTATTGCTCTGCTCCCCTTGCTGTTTTGTTGCATGCCCTTAGTGTTTTGTCTCGGTGTGCCATTCCTGCTCTGTGTCTTCTGTGTTGTCCCCTGTAGGGCCATGGGTCAGTGAGGGATGTCATTTCTCATAGCGGGGTGTGCACATCTTTTCTGATTTTAAACCATGTAGTATCTCCTTGTTCTTTTGGCACAACTGCTTCTTGATCCATGTACAAGTTCTGCATGGGTGCAATGAATTGTTCTGGAATTCCCATTCCTCCCAAGGTTATCCATAATTTTTTTGGTGATCTACACAGTTGAATGCCTTGGCATAGTCAACAAACACAAGTAACACATTTCTGGTATTCTCTGCTTTGATCCAAGATCCATCTGACATCAGCAATAATACCCTTTGTTCCAAGTCTTCTTCTGAATCTGGCCTGAGTCTCTGGCAGCTCCCTGTCAATGACCTGCTGCAAATTTTGTTGGGTGATCTTATGCAAAATTTACTAGCATGTGATATTAGTGCTAATATTCTATATTTTGAGCATTCTTTTGGCCCACCTTTTGGTGCAATGTCTACAAATATTGATCTCTGCCTGTCAGTTGGTGGGGTAGTTACATAATCTCATGTCAATTTGAGGTTATTAAGAATGAAGGGGTAGAGTCTAGCCTGTCAATCAGGTCACAGCCCGATGATGCTTCCTTATGGGTGTAGCCTTCTGATTAAGATTCTTGGAACTTCCTCTCTTTCTCCTGAAGAGTGGGCCACACACTCTCTCTTCTTCACCTCCCTGTTGAGGAGCCACATTCAGAGAGCCAGCGGAGTCAGTACTGAGATGCTTACACTGGTGTTGGATCCATAAGACTTTACACCCACTGCCCTATGATCTTCCTGCATTCAGCATCATTGCATGTGCTGTGTGAGTCTGAAGAGGAATTTATGGACTAGTATCAGACATAAGGGCTAATATCAGACTTATGGACTTGGGCTGGGATGTTTTCTCAATAGACAATTGCACTTTGATATAGATCTTGCTCTTCTATACATATGAGTGTGTCTGGATTTGTTCCTTTAGTCAATCATTGGTCAAGTAGCTGGCTTCCAAATTTCTTGGCATAGATGAATGAGTGCTTCAAGTGCTTCATCAGCTTGTTGAAACATTTCAATTGGTATTCCATCAATTTTGGGGGCCTTGTTTTTGATTAATTATTTCAGTGCAGTTCGAAATTTTTCCTTCAACAACATTGACTTTGCTAATATGCTACCTACTGATATGGTGGAATGCTGCCTAGTTCTTTTTGATACAATTACTCTGTGTCTTTTTTCCATCTCATTTTAACGCTTTCTGCATCTTCTAATATTTTGCCCATAGAACCTTTCAATATTGCAACTTGAGGCTTGAATTTTTTCTTGAGTTCTCTCAGTTTAATGTACTGAGTGTGTTCTTCCCTTTTAATTTTCTAATTCTAGGTCTTTGCACATTTCATTAGATATGTACTGTTTCTTCATGAGCTACCTTTTGAAATTTTTTATTCATCTCTCTTTGACTTTATCCTTTCTCCCAATTACTTTACCTACTAAAAGCAAGTTTCAGAGTGTCTTCTGACATCCACTTTGATCTTTTCTTTCTTTCCTGTCTGAAATAAATTTATTCATTTTATTGGGAGCTCTTACAGATATCATAACATTCCATAGTTAAATCACATCAAGCTGTATTGTACAATTGCTACTACAATCAGGTTCAAAACATTTTCTTTCTTTTTGAACTTCTCGATAACAGCTTATCTTTGTCCCCTCCTTCCCTCTCCTGACCCCTCCAGGAACACTTATGTTATTTTTTTCCCTATAATAATAATTTGTTTGCCATATCTTACACTACCCAATATCTCCATTCACATGTAATTCTGTTGTTTGATCCCCTTGCGTGTGGTTATACAGTCATCAGTGCTATCAGCTCTGTATTTACCACCCCCCTTCTTGTACCCTCAGGGAATCATTTCTCCTGCTACTGTTTTTGAAGGGTTATCTTTCTTGGCTTTCACGTACTGAGCGATCTTAAATATACAAATGAACATATGTAAATCTAACATGATTAATGAGGCAAAACAAATAAAAACCATAATAGTAAGGGGAGGAAATATTAAAGAACTAGAGGATAGTTATGTGCTTCATCAGTGCTGTACCCACATCCTGGATTTATCATTCCTTCTATATAGCCCTTCTGAGTGGGACTGTCCAATCATCTTACAGATGGATTGGGGGGCTCTACTCCATTCCCATCCCTTCACATAGATTTGATTGCTTGCGTTTGAACTTCTGAAGCGGCCATCTAGCAGGGAAGCAACAAGGCCCACGTGGAAGAAGCAACCAGCCTGTGTGTTCAAGAGGCATTGAAGGGAAGAGGTATTTTCCTGTCTTAATCACCTTTTGCTTTCTTCATGAATAATGGTCTTGATGTCCTTCCACAGCTTATCAAGCTTTCTGTCATTAGAATCCAAAGTGTCAATTCTGTTCTGAAGGTGTTTTCAAACTTCAGGTGGGGTAGACTCCAGGTCATATTTTGGCTCTCTTGACGTGTTTCCATTTCCTTCAGCTTCAACCTGAACCTACATATGAACAATTGATGGACTGTTCTACATGTAGCCCCTGACCTTGTGTTATCTGCTGATATTGAACTTCTCCAATGTTTCTTCCCCAAAATTTAGTACCTTTGATTTGTGTGTATTCCATCCGTAGAAGTCTAATGTGTAGGAATAATCACCTTTTGTGTTGTTCAAAAGTGGTATTTGCTATGAGCAAGTTGTTGGTCCTGCAAAATTCTACCATATGATCTCCAGTTTAATTTCTGTCACCAAGACCGTATTTTCCAACTACTGTTGTTTTCTCTTTGTTTCCAACTTTGCATACCTATCACCAATAATTAGCAATGTATCTTGATTTTATGTTTGATCAATTTCACAATGAAGATGTTGGTAGAATTCTTTAATTTCTTAGTCACTAGCTTTTAGTTTTGGTGCATAAATTTGAATATAAATTCTATTGATTGGATTTCCTTGAGAGTCAGATAGATATGATCCTATTACAGACAGTATTATTCTTTCTGATGGATTTTGAAATGTCCTTTTTGACAATGAATTAAATGCCATTCCTTTTGATTCTGTCATTCTGGTATAGTAAATCATATGGTTTTCTGTTTTTAAATAGCCAATATCAATCCATTTGAGCCCACTCATACCTAAGTTATTGTTCTTTATGTGCTTCATTTCATTTTTTACCAACTCCAAATTTCCTAGATTCATATTTTACACATTCCAAGTTCCTATCATTAGAAGATTTTGAACGGTATTTCCTTACCTTGAGTCGTGCACCATCAACAAATGAAGTTCCTGAAGGCTCCACTCCCACCTGCTGTACTGGACTCACGCCACTGTGGTTGACTCTCCTTTGAAAAAGTATTTCCTCTTTAATCACTTTTGAGTGCCCTCTCATCTGAGGGGCCCATTGGTACTATATTTGACAATATTCTGCTTCTATTCATTAGGCCTTTGGTATCTGACATGTTTTGAAGCCATGTATGGGGGTTTTAGTGGCTTCTTCATCAGAAATGGGCAGCAGATTCCTTTTTCACTGCCATTAGTCTGGAAACTCAGCTGAAACCTGTTCACTTTGGCGTGACCCTGCTGGCATTTGAAATACCAGTGATACATTTTCCAGCATCACAGTGACACACAAACCACCAAAGTATGACAAACTGAAAGACAAGTGGCGAGTTTTGCCCACAGGATCTTTCAATACTGGAACTAGAGGGTCAAATTTTTCTTATGTTCTTTCTGTTGAAGATACTCTTTCTTTTTGTTTTGCGACTCTAGATTTTTGCACATTTCTTTATAATATCTTACTTCATCTTCTTGAGTTGTCCTTTGTAATTTTCTGTTTAGCTTATCCATGAAGAAAGCAAAATGACATTAAAAAGACAGGAAAGAACGATAAAAGCAGATGTCCAAAGAGATTCTGAAACTTGTTCTTCATCATAGAGTAGCTAAGGCAAATGGAAAAGCAGAGATTATGTTTAGTGATTTTTAGTAACCACTTTGTAATTTAATGGACTCTTCTTCTGAAATTCTGAAGGGGCTTAACTTGTAGTCGCACATGAACAACTTAGCTTGCTATAATTTCGTGGATCTTGATACCAATTCCGTGCACACTTCCTTTGAACAGGTACAAATATGAGCCTCATTTCAAAGCATCAGCACAAACCTTGTTCTACAAGATGGAGGTTAAAGATGTGCCAAATGTCCAAATTTATCAAGCTTCCACACCTCTTCATCATCGCTAACACAGACTGCTCCTCTTCCCCTCAGGACTCTCCCCCCATCATTGGGTACTATAATTCCCTGCAGTCATGTTTTACAGAACTCAAATACCATCAAGGAAATGACTTGCACAGCTGTAGAGTCCCAAAAGTCCAAAACGTGTAGTTCAGGCTATGAGAATTGTGAAGAATAAGAGTGTTCTGTGGATTAAAGTCGGAAGCAAAATGTCTATTTCTGAACAGAGAAACTTCATGTCTTGCTCTGAAGACCTTCAATTGATTGAGGCCAACCCACATCATAGAGGATAACCTGCTTTACTTGAAGCCAACTTATTTACTCATATTTTTACTGTGTTTATAGATCTACCTATCCTAGATTTCATATACAGAAAAACATACTAAAAAAACCCCAACATAACAAAGTAAAACAGAGAAAATCTTTAATAAAAAAGACAGTGCAAAATATTGAAAACTGAACAAATTAAAAATGGGTCAAAAGGAAGATCGAATGATAAGTTGCTAAATTTTAACCTAGCTGCATTTGTGGTAATCCACTTTTCATTGCACTCTGCAGAATAGCAAGGCTATTCGTATCCCTGGTCTATAGCCAGAGGGGACCACCAGAAAAGCCAACAGATTAGATCACACGCAACTACTTCTTACTAAGTTTAGCTTACTGCTTGACCAAATTACTGAGCACTATAGCCTAGCCGAGTTGACACGCCCTCTAGGTCCCTGCCATTGTTGTGCCTTCACCTTGGTCTGATGCCAGGACCATTTCTGCTCAGTTGGGGAAAATAAACCTTAATGTCAATTGAGTCCTGGGTACCAGTTTGTGAGGTTTGAGCCATTCATCTAAAGCTGGGTTGCGGAAACTATGGTCCTCAGCCAAATTCAGCTCACACTCTGATTTTATGTAGTCACCGAACTAGGTATTATTTTTTAAACATTTAAAAGTTAGCAAAAATCAAAATATGATGCAGTCCACAAAACATAAACTATTTACTATTTAGCCTGTGACAATTAGGTTTTAGGCCAACTTGGGTGGGCCAGGATTGTCCTATGATATGACCTAACATACTGTGGTCAAGTCCATGCAGGGATCTTCTATGAAGCACTTGTGGGAAAAATAGATCAGCCTTGATACAATTGAAGGAGGTTTCATTCAGGGTGTGATCTACTCTTAGTATCCATTGACAGTATGCAGAAGCTAGCTCACATCGACTGCTGGATCTGAATCCTGCATCTGGTTTGTGGGCTTCCTCTATTCTGTCAGGAGCCGTCAGCAGACTGCCACTCTTAGATTCATTTGGTCAACCTCAGATGTACTCAGCTCTGCACCCACCATCCTGTGGTCTTCCTGCTTCGTCTTCCTGCTTCCTGTTCATCGTACCCTGCAGCTTCATGAGTCAGGAGAAGTCTCCAGATTACATCTGACCCACAGACTTGAACCAGATGGGATTCACCCACCTCCACAACTGTAGGAAACGTTTCTCGTCATAAATCTCTCTCTTTCTGTATATGTGTGTGTATAAACTCAGAACCCTTTAAGCGGAAGTTTGCTGACTCCTATTTATTTAAATAGCATTGGGGCAAATTCTTAGGGACTAACAGTTGTACCATCCTCAGAATGGTTGGGAACTGGAGGGCAGCATGGGCACATTACCTTTTCATCCTTGAGGAATCATGTGTACCCCCTGGCAGAATATAGCCTGTATGATGCTCTCCACCCCCTCCTTGGCTCATGTCTTTAAAGATATAGATTTATCAGATGGTAGAAGCGTCTACTGTCATGGAATTCATTGACTCTATAATCACCACCTATGGAAACCGCAGTCAAGAAATCAAATGATGTACTACATTGGGTAAATTTGCAGCAACTTCATTGTGCTCTTTAAAGTGTTATAAAGCAAAAATGTCATGTTGAAGATTAACTTTGAGGGTGCTTCTGACCCAAGCTATGGTATTTTAAGTGGTCTCATATGCATGTGAAGGCTAGACAATGAATACAGAAGATCAAAGACAACTTAAGGCCTTTGAATTATGGGGCTGGCAAAGAATCTTGACTATAGCATGGATTGCCAGAAGAATGAATAAATCTGTCTTGGAAGAAGCCAGAGTGCTGCTCTGCTAGGAGGATGGTGAGACTTTATTTCATGCACTTTGAACGTGTTGTCAGGAGGGACCAGTCCCTAGAAAAGGACATCATGCTTGGTAAGTGGAGAAACAGTGAAGAAGAGGAAGACCTCCAATGAGATGGATTGACACAGCGGCTCCACCAATGGGGTCCTAGGAGGGTGATGCCAGACCAGGAGAGTGATTGGTTCTGCTGTCCACGGGGTATTGATGAGCCAGAACCAGCCTCGAGGGCACCTAACAACAATAACTCTGTTCTGAGTTAATTAGACAAAGTGGATAAGGAAATTCAAAGTTCCATTCCAATCATAATATCTGATTTAAACACATAGAAAACCTTGACTCATCTCCTTCTCCCAGACAAGTGTAGCTACAGCCTCAATTAGGACTTAGATGATGTTGTCAGGTTTGGGGAATGAATTGCTGAGTGCCAGGAAAATAATGCTGAAGTGTCTGTGCATGCACGGAGCTGGCTATATAGTTGCTCAAATGGATTTCCTGCACATTGGCAAACACCCGAGCCTTGGAGAACTTGACTTCAAGTTTTCTGAGAGTCCCCGAGGCCTCAGATACCTTCAGTGCCTTTTTATTTAGTGTACCTTTATATGAATTCAAAGATCAAAGATTTTGTTTTATTTAAGTGTGAAACACTCACAAACATATTGAAAAATCTACTTGAGAATATTGATAAAATTTGCCAAATGTGGTGGAAGAAGCGACTTACTTTCTTAGAGCAGGCCCTGAGATCAGTTGACTCCAGTCTCCAAACTTGTTCTAGAAATGTGGTAAGCAGTGCAGTAACAGGAACTCAGAGACACTGGACTTGACTCTGTCTGATTTGAGCTAAGTCATATTCCTGGTACTAAAAGGGTGACACTTTGAAAGGTAATTGCTTGATATCTTAAGACAATGGAGCAATTTAAAATCAGAATATGCTATCATTTTAGAAATGAGTGCTAATGTAACGTGGCATTTGTATGACATCTTAGAGGAATGGCATTATGCTGAATGTTTGTCCCATATTTATCTAATTCTTACTATGTGCCGGATCCTGTTCTAGGAACATCACATATCTTAACAGATTCAATTCTGACATTGCACAAGCTGCATGCTGTTATCATTTTCCTTTGACAGGGAGGAAACCGAGGCATACAGTAAATGGTGTAGCTCAAATTTGCAGCCTCCTGGTTTGATTTCAGAACTAGACACTTTCTTCTTCCTTTTCAAGTTTCTTATGTTGTGATGAATGATCATGGCACCAAACACTTAGCATCTCAACAAGCTCTCACACGTACACCTCAGTGACATTAATTATGCTTAGCGCATTACTCAACCGTTACTAAGATTCATTTCAAATCAGCACAAATTCTCAGGCAAAATCATGTAAAAAGACTTCTTGGGACTCATACCAGAAACATCTTGAACGTGGCCACAGGCCCACACAGTTCGCATTCGCAACGACAAGGCCAGGAACTGCTTTGCTGTTGATGTCAGGATTTTCTGAAATAGTAAACAATCTCTAGGAATGTTTCAAATGTATATTCCCAATTTCCCTTTGAGATTCTTGAAAATTGCATTCTTGAAAAAACTCAGTATCTTCTAAAACTGTGCACAATACTTTTCAGTCAGATTGTGAGGCAGTGTGGTTCTGTGATGAAATTCTTGCTTTCCACATGGAGACATCATTAAGTTATCATTAATATCACACCCTAGGAAAATGTGGCTGAAGTTAATTGAAAAATAGTTGTGGCAGTACATTGACAGTAGGCTGCCAGAAATTCAGGCTGGATTCAGAAGAGGATGCCACACGAGGTATGTCATTGCTGATGCCAGATGGATCTTGGCTGAAAGCACACAGTGCCAGAAAGATGGGTGCTTGTGTTTTATTGACTATGTAAAGGCATCTAGTTGCGTGGATCACAGCAAACTCTAGATCACAATGAGGATTACAAACATGTCACTGTGCTCCAGTGGAATCTGTACGTAGACCAAGAGGCACTTTTTGGGGTTTTGTTTGGCTTTTTACCCAGAAGCTACCGAATGGGTTCAAATCAGAAAAGGTGTGGTTCAGGGTTGTATCCGTTCACGCCAATCTATATGCCAAACACATGAACTGAGATGCTGGGCCATATGACGTAGACTACAACATCAGAAGTGGAGAAGACTCATCTATAATCTGTGATATGCAGATGATACTTGTTGTTAGTGAAGAGGATTTGAAGACTTATTGATGCAGATCACAGACAGCAGTCTTCGGATGAGTGACGTTTCAATTAAAAAACAACAACACCCAAATCCTCACAATTGGACCAATAAGCAACATCACGATAAAACAGAAAAGATGGAAGTTGTTAAGGATTTCATTTTACTTGGATCCATAATCAATGTCCATGGAAGCAGCAGTGAAGAATTTAAAGGAAATACCACACGGGCAAGATTGGTGGCAAATGGCTTCTTTTCAGTGATGAAGAGCAAAGGAGTCACATTCAGTACTAGGGTGTGCCTGACTCAAGTCATGATATTTTAAATTTCCTCATATGCATTTGAAAGCTGGACAATGAATAAAGAAGAGCAGAGAAGAACGGGTGCATGAATTACCATGTGGCTGAAGAATGCTATATATGCCATGGGTTCCCAGAAGGATGAACAAAAGTGTCTCCAAAGAAGTTCATCTGCTCCTTAGAAGAGAGGATGGTGGATCTTTGCCTCATACACTTTGGGCATGTTATTAGATGGGACCAGAACGCGGAGAAAGAAACTGAGTAGAAAACCAAACCAAGTTCACTGCCATCAAGTTGTTTCTGATTCATAACAGTGACTACAGGACAGAGTAGAGCTGCCCTTGTGGGTTTCTGAGGCTGTAGAATTAAAAATATATATTTTATTGGGGACTCATACAACTCTTATCACAATCCATACATACATCAATTGTGTAAAGCACATTTGTACATTTGTGTACATTTGTACATTACCCTCATCATTCTCAAAACATTTGCTCTCCACTTAAGCCCTTGGTATCAGCTCCTTATTTTTCCTCCTCCCTCCCCGCCCTGCTCCCCGCTCCTTCATGAACCCTTGATAATTTGTAAATTATTATTTTGTCATATCTTGCACTGTCTGACGTCTCCCTTCATCCACTTTTCTGTTCTCTGTCTCCCAGAGAGGAGCTTATATGTAGATCCTTATAATCGGTTCCCCCTTTCTACCCTACCTTCCTTCCACCTTCCGGTATTGCTACTCTCACCACTGGTCCTGAAGGGATCATCTGTCCTGAATTCCCTGTGTTTCCAGTTCCTGTATGTACCAGTGTACAACCTCTGGTGTAGCCGGATTTGTAAGGTAGAATTGGAATCATGATCGTGGGGGTGAGGAAGCATTTAAGAATTAAAAGAAAGTTGTATGTTTCATTGTTGCTACACTGCACGCTGACTGGCTCGCCTCCTCCCGGTGGCGATCCTTCTATAAGGGGGTGTCCCATTACCTACAGATGGGCTTTGGGTTTTCACTCTGTACTCACCCTCATTTACAATGATATGAAATTTTGTTCTTTAATGCCTGATACCTGATTCCTTTGACACCTCGTGGTCACACAGGCTGGTGTGCTTCTTCCAGGTGGGTTTTGTTGCTTCTGAGCTAGATGGCCACTTGTTTATCTTCAAGCCTTTAAGATCCCAGATGCTATATCATTTGATAGCTGGGCACCATCAGCTTTCTTCACCACATTTGCCTATGCACACATTTCTCTTCAGTGATCATATCAGGAAGGTGGACACCCACTGATATGATTTTTGTTCCTTGATGTCTTATACCTAGTCCCTTTGACACTTTGTGGTCACATAGGCTGGTGTGCTTCTTCCATGTGGGTTTTGTTGCTTCTGAGCTAGATGGCTGCTTGTTTACCTGCAAGCCTTTAAGACCCCAGACACTATATCTTTTGAGAGCTGGCCACCATCAGCTTTCTTCACCACATTTGCTTATGCACACATTTGTCTTCAGTGATCGTGTCGGGAAAGTGTGCATCATGGAATGCCAATTTCATAGAACAAAGTGTTCTTGCATTGAGTAAGTACTTGAGTGGAGGTCCAATGTCCATTTGCTGCCTTAATACTAAACCTATAAATATATGCACATAGATCTATTCCCCCCCATCCTCTATAAATATATTTATATATGTACATGCCTATATTTAGACTTCTATAAATGCCCTTTGCCTCCTAGTTCTTTCCTCTATTGCCTTTTACTTTCCTCTTGTCCCACTATCATGCTTAAGGCTGTAGAATTTTATGGGAGCAGAAAACCTTATCTTTTTTCCAAGGAGCAATTGGTGGACTTCAAACACTGAACTTGTGGTTAGCAGCTCAATGCATAACCTAGTACACCACCAGGGATCCTTGACAAGGTACAGAGTTGGTGAAAAAGAAGAAGATGCTCAATGAGATGGACTGAAAGATGGCTGCCACAATGGACTGAAACATAACAGCAATGGTGAGAATGGCGGAGGACTGGGCATTGTTTCACTCTGTTGTACAGGGTCCCTTCAGTGGCAACTAATAGCAATGTGGGAGATTCAGGTTTGATTCTGTCACTGGAGGATTTTATGTTGCTATGATGCTGAACAGGTTTCAGCAGAGTTTTCGGACTGAGATGAACTAAGAAAAAAGATGGAGTGACCTACATCTGAAAAATGAGCTAGCAAACATCCTGCGAATCATGATAGTCCAATTTACACCATCAGGGAGATGATGCTGGACAGAGAAATGCTTTGTTCCGTTGTGCAGCGCTTCCCCATGAACTGGAGGTTGACTTGATAGCAGTTAACAACCACAGCGATATGTATAGGGAGTTGGGTTCTGTTATTATTATTATTATTATGATTAGTGCTATCAAGTCAGTTCTGACCCATAGTGACTCGATGTACAACAGAAGGACACACTGCCTAGTCCTGAGCCATGCTCACAATTGTTCCTATGCCTGATCCCATTGTTCTAGCCTCTGTATCAAGTTGGGTTATAGGCTCAGAAATGTATAAACAGAATTTTCACCTTCATGAATGCTGGGTGCGGTATTCACGGGTTGGAGAAGAGTGTCCTGCTTTTGGGTGGGATGTTCATCTTCCTAAGTTTCATTCATGAAAGGCGGAGACCCAAGTTCTATGACTATAGTAAAAATACCTCTAAAATTTCCCAAAAGTTTTCTAGAGGGGTGGTATCACTCTGTTGAGAACCACTGGTGAGATTTCTTATGATGATTTATAAACAACATTTCTCCAAAGTTAATCAGCATGGCTATGCCTTGTGCCAGCATGAAATGTCCATATCTCTAACTGCACCGAACAATGAGAGGTTATCTGTGGCTAGACTAGAGAGGTTAGCTGTGAGTAGACTCTCAAAAGACACTCACTCCATAGGACAGAGCAGGAGATTTGAGCGATTGCTCTGCTCCTTGGCAGTCTGTGACACTAGTGACTTCATTATAAGACCCAGAGCTGATATTTGTGACCTCAGTGTACTAGACTGCAATAACTTAGAGGTGAATCTGCCAGAAAACATACAAGATTGATCTTTGGAAGCTGCGTTGGAAACTGTGATTGGCTTAGAGTTACGCTTTCCAATGTCTCCATCAAGACAAATTCTCCCCAGTCTGCATATACTGGGGCATTCTTAGCCTTTATTACTGAGTTAAACTTTCCCACTTCCTTTCATTCTCATGCTAAACAAGGAAAGCCATGCTCCTGGGGATTAAATGTTTCCCAACTTCTTGGAAATTGTGATGGAGATTTTATTAATCATGAAAGATTATCATGGGGCTTCATAATGACTTGTAGATGCACACAAAGAAACAAAAATAATGAATCAGAAATACTTTACTTTTCCATTTTGAACACAATCTGTTTTGTAGATAAAAATAATGTTTTCCTTTCTTCCCAGATATTTTTTTCCCAGAAGACTGAAGTGAGATATGTCCCTGTCCTTCAACCTTCCTCACCAATTCTGGCACTAACCGTCCCTCCCACAGCACACTCTCCTTATCGGCTGGGTTTGATGATTCATTGCAATAGCCACATAGAACTCACAGACCATACTGATGATGATGGGCTAAATTAGGGAAGTTAATACGGTACAATTCAGAATCAGAAATTCTCAGGACACCTTTATTCCAGTCTTTTCTACTGTGCCCACAGGAGGGCCTCGTTTTGGTCCTTGGCCCCTTGGCCCCACTCAGGCAAATGTTACAAAATTCTTTTAGTACTGCTGATAAGTGTTGAAAAGGCACTCCACTCCATCATAAGCCTCAGTCTGATGGTGCTCAGCCGTAGCTCTGTGGGTCAGCAAACCTCGCTTCCCAATTAAGTACCCGGAGGAAGCCCAGTCCTCAAGCAGCTTTCCTGCCGGAAGGTACTCAGTCTTAGTTGTTCTGTGGGTTGGGAAGCCTGCTGTCCTCTGTCTTGGGCCCTGACTCTTAGTTCTTCTGCTGCCCATCCTTTGTCACTCCTCTAAAGCTTCTCTGGTGTCACAGATGCCTCTGTTCAACATGGATGTTGAGGTCCAGAGATGCATTTTATTCCTGGCTCATCTTTCTTGATGGTAGAGAGAACCCAAGATTGAAATTCCAAGTTTCTAGAATCACAATTAGTCCTATTAACAGTAACTCATAACTGAATCATATAATCCTATTAGCACCCCCCCACCCCCACCCCCGCCATCTTCTCGGGTCTAGACTCTACAGGAAAAAGTCATTTAGTGGGAATAACAAAAACTATGGGAGAAGAGACAGATGAAGTTATTAACTGAAATACACTCACCCTGGACTGAAATTCTGGATATTGGATTTTTATATCCTTGGTGGAAAGACTGCAAGCTTCGGGATCCAATAGTTACAAGTTAAAAATCTTAGTTTCTCTATTTGCCAGTTCAGAGTTCCAGACAAGATACTCAACTCTCTGAGTCTCAGGTTCTTCACTTATAAATGTGGTCAAAGATTTACTTTGCAAAGTGTGTTCCTTGTCTCCCTTAAAATTGTGGTAAGCATATATGCGGTAAAATATTTATCATTTCAATATTCACATGTACAATTAATTCAGTGGCATTAATTGTGTCCATAATCCTGTACAACCATCACTGGGGTGCATGCAGTGAATTACTGAATATAACCCTTTTTGCCAGGTATGATCTGGTGACTTTCACAAAATGATTGGGTAGGACAATGCAAATAAGGTGTTTATAGGCCAACAATGGGATTAGAAGGCTTTCTAGTAATGTAAACAAGGCACATGAAAATATTAGGGGGGTCAGGTCATGCAAATAAGTTGTATGGAATCCCAATGAGGGGACTGGTTGATTTTTCTATTCCAATAGGCTTAAGATGGGTCAATTTCAGAGCTAGAGAGGGGCTTCAATACCATCAGAATAAGATTTGGGAACAGAGTTAGACTTTTGGGCATGGGGTCCCTGCACTGAGAACCTCTTAGGCCCAGGACACAGAGAAAGCTGTAACATTGGAGATGGTGAGAGAGGCAGGTGAGCAGAGCCAGAAGACCCATGGGAGATGCCATGGTGGCCTTTTGATTGGCCCATAGAGTGAGGGTGCTCCAGTGGGTGGGTGTGCTGACCCTCCTGCACCCAGGAGGCTCAGTGGCAGAGTGGTGTGCTACTGGGCACTTATCTGTGGAATTAGTGAGTCTTGTAACTCTTGCCTGAGAAGAGCAAAACCCAGAAATCAGAAGACCCTGTTCTGAGGGGACTCAGAAGAACCTGCCTTCAGGGGGCTGACAGAAGATGGCCTGTCCTCCTTGCTAGAGGAGCTGAGAGATCTCTCCTGCTCTGAAGAAAGAAGAAATGTGCTCTACCATTTGGAGGCACCTTCCAGACATAATCTACATGGTTCCTGATGCTGGGTTGTCACCATTCATCTTGATTCTGAGGTGAGCCTGTTACTTCTCTAATAAGCCCCCGAGCTATGAGCATGAGCTGTAAGTTCCGTAGGGGCGTTTCAGTGAATTAATAAAAGCAGCATCGAAGTAGAGTGCTGTAGGAGGGACAGCTGGTGTCAGAGTTGTTTAAAAGGGGTGAAGAGAGGATGTATGTCTGATCTCCACTTCTTAGGAATTCTTGAGCTGCTGTTGGTCTAGAGTTCATCTCCTCCTCCTTGTGAAGTTAGATGAGGAGGTCTGTGTTGTCTGGGTACTTTAGAGAAACAAATCTACAGAAACCCATGTATAAGAGAGATTTTTATGTAAAGGTTAAGTGTGCATCAAGAAAACATCCCAACCCAGTGCTGTCCAAGCCCACAAGTCCAACATTAACCCATTAACCCATATGTCCAACACCAATCCACAAAGTCCTCCTCCATCTCACCAAAGAGACACAATGATGCCAGCTGCAGGAGGAAAGCCGAGTCAGTGAATGTACAAACATCTCAGCGCTGGCAGGGCTGCATCAGGGTAGGTCCTTGTGGCTTCTCCTCAGGGATGTCTTGCAGAAAGTGAGCCTTGCCAGCTGAAGCAGGAACTGGCTAAGGCAGCTGCACCCTGGTCCGACTATCAGAAAGCAAGAGACCTGAGAACTCAAAAGGTGAGGCTCACTGAGCCATTTATCCCTCCACCCTTCAATTAACCCCACATGTGTTTATTGGCCAGATTGGCACAATAAACTAACTAACTCAAGGTCTGATGCTGCACTACTATTTTTGCCATCATTATGTACAAGGCTAACTGAAAGAGAGAAGGGGATGCCATTAGTAACCCAGTTGACAATCTTGTCAACAGCAAGATAAAATATTGAAAAATAAATTACTATAGTTCTGCTTCTGGTTAACCAAACTAAGTGTCTACCCAGGTAGGGCATTGCGTCTTGATGTCAACACTGCCTAAAAGAAAAAATTGAAAACTTTGTAAATCTAGTTAATTTTCATTCCTTTGAAACAACCAGAAATAAACGGTGATGGAGGACCATATCTGACCTCCTCCAGCTTCCCTGTTGTCACAAGGTAGGTATGACAAGCCTTGATGGTCCATCTTTTGTTACCTATTCTGACACCAACAATTCATCCCACGGCACTCTTCATCTTTGCGGGGTTCGATAATTTGCTACAATGGCCACAGACAATACTCACAATTAAGGAAGTTTATTAGGAAAGTTAAAGAAGCCCTGGTGGCAAAGTGGTTACGAGTTGGGCTGTGATTTGCAAGGTCAGCAATTTGAAACCACCAGCAGCTCTGAGGGAGAAAGACGGGGCTCTCTACTGCTGTCAACAGTTACAGTCTCAGGAGCTTACAGGGGGGCAGCTCCATCCTGTCTTATAGGGTCACTATGAGTCAGTATCTACTCAATGGCAGTGAGTTTCTTATTGTTTTTAGGGACATCAAAAGTTTACTCCAAGTCAGGATCGGCAAACAGTCAAGGATACAGTAATTGATCTTCTCAGTCAATAGGCACATTTCTATCTGGTTCTTAGTCTTTCAGCCATGGACCAGGAAGCCAGCTCGCCTGCCGCTGTGTCCCACTGGTCCACAGTGTCAGGCCAGGTAAGGAAAAGGTACCCCAAAGTCTCTGCCCTGATCTTCTGAGTTTCCATGCCCCAGGCTATGATGTCTCTAGTCTTGGAGCCTCTGACACTTCAGACAGAGATTTTGACTATGTTCTCAGGTCCTCAGAGTTTTCTCTTCTCTCTTTGCATCAAAGGGTCATCCTTCAAGCCAGGGGAGTGATAATGAGAACTGACCAATCCCCTCTCTCGGTATTAAACACACTCTGCATAATCACACTCAATCATTTGGCGAAAGTTACAGAGACTTGGATAGAAGAGGCATGTTAAGAAATTTCATTCAACTTTTGAAAATTTTAGGTGTGGTCATCAAATAATGCATGCATAGTCACATTTCCAGAGTTTCTGGGTGGTACAAATGATTCAGGCCACAAACCACAAGGTTTGAGGATCAAGTCCACCCAGAGGTGCCTTAGAACAGCGGTTCCCAACCTATGGTCGCCACCCCTTTGGGGGTTGAATGACCCTTTCACAGGGGTTGCCTAATTCATAATAGTAGCAAAATTGCAGTTATGAAGTAGCAACAAAAATAATTTTATGGGCCCTCTCTCATCCCTCCTTTTTTGGAGGGGGCTGAAGGAGCAAGTTACACCAGATGAGCCAGGCCAGGTTGGTCAAATGAATCCATCCCAGAGAGGAGAAGGATGCTTTACAGTTGAAGAGGTGGGGGAGCTTGGAAAGGATGGGATGAAAGAGGTTTTGCTCAGCCCCCTTCTCCCTGCCATGGGTCTGAAGTGACTGTGAGCAATGGTGTGGGGGAAACCTTGGATCTCCCCCTCCTCCGACTTCACAAGGGAGCAGAGACTCAAACTCCAGAGAAGCCCAAGGCTGTTGTCTAGAAAGAAGACAGCTGTTGAGTGACTTGCTGGAGTTTTGCTTCTACACCTTCCGCGAGTCCAAGGCCCTGAAGGTGGAGTCCCCACCATGTTGGTGGAGATCGTCAGTGACCAGCTGCCCAAGGTGGAATCCGGCAACACCAAGCCCCTTTACTTCACAGGAAGTGACAGATCTGTCCTCATGGAAGAACTTGGCCTTAAGTTTCCCGTGTGGTTCCCCACCCCCCAAGGACCCACGAAACCCCATTTCTCACCTGCAATGATTGCGACACCCTTGTTCATGCTCAGCAGTTTCCTGTCAAGGGTTTGGCATCTGGAAAGCAGTGGGCTTGGCCAGGCCCGAGCAGCTGAAGGCTCCTTCCCTCTCCCTCCCCAGCGCATCGGAAATGTCCCCGCTCCCCTGCATGAAAAGCCATCCCTAGTCAATAACTCTCTGATTTTGATACTTTAACCGATGGAAGTTTTAACTATGCCATGTGTTTCTGGTATCGTTTGCTTGTTTTACAAAGGGGTCAAGGACTAACGAACTTTTCAAAGCTTACCCTTGGTTTGCACATAAAACGTATAGTCAACATGGGGCATTAATTTTCTTTTGTTATTTAAAAAACACACACAGAGAAGGGGTGGGGGGAAGAAAACATGTATACAGATTCCTGCTGTGTCCTAATGGAACTTGTGGTGTGGGGTCACGGTCCCCCAATCCCTGGGGCTGTCGCCACAGACAACCCCTGCTTCCCTGGTGTTCACACCCCTTAGTGCCCACCTATTATTTAACTAGTATGGATAAGATGTTAAAACAAATGCCTTGATTTAAGTTTCTAGTATCTGTTGTGTTGGCTTTACAAATAATTTCTTCTGCAGCCTTTTGCTGTGCTGTACATTACTGTATGTATAGATTGCGAGGGGCCTGAAATACAGTGTAAGGGACTTTTGCGAACGAGACACATACAATAAAAAAAATCTTTAATGGTTAATAGGATGAATGGGAAAGTACTTTTGAAAGAATTCTATTTTGCTGGAGCCTAAGAACTATCTTTGTCTAAACAAACAAGGTAATTTTTTTTGGTAAAGTGACATGTTCTGCATGCATAATGAATCATTTACAGTTAATTTAAGACAGGGAAAGCTGTGCCTTTTTAGCTTTATATCTAATTTACCATTTTGCAGTTTGTTGTAAATAACCACGTGTAAACCTCTTTGGTTGTCTTTAAGCTTTAAAAAAAAAAAAGAAAAGAATTTTATGGTTGTGGGCGTCACCACAACATGAGGAACTATATGAAAGGGTCGTGGCATTAGGAAGGTTGAGAACCACTGCCTTAGAAGAAGGACATGGTGACCCACTCCCCAAAAGCCAGTTTTTGAAAACCAGTGGAACAGAACTCTACTCAAATACACACAGGGTTGCCAGAGTCAGAATCAACTTAATGGCACCTTTTAAAAATACCTCATCTATCTCAGTAATCTATGTATCATTTTAGGGAATTCAGACTCCTGGTTTCTACACAAGATCTCTCAGGGACCCGTGGAACTTATATTAGACATCCCAGACTCAATGCTCATTAACAGAGAGCTTTTCCTTGTCAATCCTTGATTTTGCTAATCATTGCCAAAGTTTGATTTTCTTTAAGCTAACTTCTATGACCAATTGCTCGTTAAAAGAAAGCAGAGATCATGGAAAGACTAAATCTACTCCAGAAGTATGTATTGTCTCTGTTCTCTACAAATGCTCGGGAGAGAAGAAGGGAGTGTCTTCAGGGGGTGCATATGATAATGAGTACTTGTAATGAGCTGTGGTTTTGAACCGACCCTGGAGCAGTTCACGTTGTCTCCTGGCTTTAAATGATCTCTTCCAGTGTTGAGCTGTTTGCAGAGAGAAGAGGGGATGGGCTAGGAATGGATCTGAGTTATTCATGTATGTGGTTTCTGGGGATTTCACTTCCTGGTGGCTCTGCTGCTGCTGCTGTTAGATAATTGTTCTTAGGGGGGTAATGTGAGTCTGCTTGCTGCTCAGAAATAGGTTCGTCGGTTTCCCCTGAACTTGAGATTTATCTGAAGGGTCATCTTATTTTGCTCCCACCAGACTGGTGTGTACCTGGGGGCAGCCTGTTAGATCAGAGCCTTATTTGGGCTTAACTGCAGGGCTCTTCAAGTGCAGGCCTGGGAGTTAGGGGGAAGCGAAGCCATGTTTGAAAAGGTCACTCTGCCTTTCCAGGTTTCCTTTTCTCAGAGCGAAACCATCTGGAGACAGATAATCAGCACCGCAGTTCACCCGCTTCAGTGATTTAATCCAATCCTTATCGAGAGCTCCGGTTCCAGTCCCTTGCAATGTATCAGCAAACAGACCGACAGAAATCACTGCCGACCTTCATCTCCTGTCCCCACAAGAACAGGTAAGGAGACTGGCATTGCTTTTGTTCAGAGGACAATCATCCAAGTTTCTCCTCACGGGAATCTTGAGGAGGAAGTTGGGAGCAGAGCTTTCCAGTTATTGACAGTCTTGGAAACCCCAAGGACCTGTTCCAGTCTGTTGGATAAGATGGCTATGAGTTGGAATTGATTTGATGGCAGGGACTGGGTTTACCCCCTTGGCTTTAAATAGCTCCTCTGCCCTGAATGGCCTGCAAAATGTGCCGGGCAGGGGATGCCCTGGGCAGCCCCAGATACATTCACCTAAAAAGGAGAGAGGAAAGTCACATTCCCCCCAAGACCCAGTGGCGTTGGATTGCCAGGACCTCAGTGGCCATTGGTATATTTTTGAAGCTCCAAGGACTCTTGCTTTCCTTTCGCACAATCCATGCTCTGAGTTCAGGGATCCTAGCACATCTCCCGTGTGCTCACAATGACTAGCCTCTCTTTGGCTGTCCCACTGCACCTCCCCCCTCCCCCCTGCTTGGCAACTCTCCAAGCACACCAGTATCCCCCAGAGCATGGCCCATGCAAGGCTGTACCTGGATGCTCAGTGGTGCTGAGGGCAGTCGTGGGAAACACAGGCTAGCTCACAGGGTTACTGAGAGTCTTCACGCCTCTGATCTGAGACCAGAGTGGTCTTTGGAGTTAGAAAAACACAATCTATGATGCATCTGCTCAGCTACTATAAGGGAGCTTCACGACAGAGCTCTGGTGGCACAGGGGATAAACATTCAGCTGCTAAGTGAAAGCCAGGAAATTTTCCATCAGCGGCTCCATGGGAGTAAAGTCCTGGCAGCCTGCTCCCATAAAGATTTACAGCCTTGGAAATCCCATAGACAGTTCACCTTAGTTCTATAGGATCACTGTAAATTAGAATAGACTCAGCAGCAACTGATGTTTAGCTTTCCATTGAACGACATCTTGGGCTCGTTCCTTAACCTTTCTGCATGTATAAAACAGGAATCCTGATAGCACCTCATCCTTTATCAAAGCATGTGTAGAAGGAGGATATGGCACAGGGCATAAAAGGCACTTCATACAGTGTTCAACGTAAAATAAAGGCATGCCAATTTATTTTAAAAGCCTCTGCATTTCAGGAACAGTTTTGACTTAAAACCTTTTTCTCCCAGGTAGGTACCTTCAGAAACAGGTGTTGCTATAACACTTTTATAAAATAGGTTGGTGTTCTATGTCAAGTACTTTAAATAGTTCCCCACCTCCCTGAATCTCATAAGTTTTGAAAAGGTTTTACCCAATTATACAGGATGCCTATTCTTTGATCCTACAATGGAGAGTTACAGAAGTGTGAATAAAGATAGAGAACTAAGAGTGTCCATCACAGTATTTCTACTAATAGTAAAAACTTGATGGAAAAATGTTTAATGATATGTGTAGTAAATGAAAATAATTATAGTGGAAGGGAGCCTCAAAAGTCTCATGGAACATGGGAGTCAAAGATAATGGCATTCTTCCACAAATTTTTGAAGCCCTTTCATGTATGCAGAGATAGAATATGATGTCATTGTTGCTGTGGAATATATCTATGTTATGTTATACATATAGAACAGAATCAAAGATTGCCTGATCCTGTGTTACCTTCATGATGGTTGGCGTATTTGAGTCCATTGGTTTGGCTATTGCATCAATTCAGCTCATGGAGACGCTTTTGTCTGACCCTCTACTTTAGCCACTGGTCTCACCATCCTCTCTTGTAAGGAGTGTGCCTTTAAGACTGATCTGTTCTTTGCCAAACTCTTTGCTAACACCACAGTCCAACTGTATCAATTCTTCCGTCTTGATTCATAGTTCTGTTTAAAATCTTAAAAATGAGGCTTACAAATAATATGCAGCAACGTGAAAACATTCTTGCGACATAGCTTTAACTAGAAAATAGGATGCAAACAGCTTATAGTACCGAACATGATTTTTGAAATGTCATCAACACAGCTTGAGACCACAAGAACTAGATGGTGCCCAGCTACCACTACTGACCTCTCTAGTCAGGATTACAATACAAGGTTCTGGGTAGAGACAGAAGGAAAAAGGTAGAACAAAATTCATAAGTATTAAAAAACCAGACTTACTGGTGTGATAGAGACTTGTGGAACCCCTGAGAAAGTAGCCCTTGAATGCTCTTTGGACTGAACCCACCCCCAGGGAACAACTTTTAGCCAAGCCATCAATAGGCCGATGAAGTGAAAAGTAACACTAGGGAGGAAGGTAGTCCTCAGAACAATCAACCATGTGAACTCAAAGGGCAGTATTTGCCTCAAATCAAAGGGACGCGTGGGAAAGAAGGATGCATGGAGAAGGGAGTCCAGAGAGGAAATGGGAAGAATGCAGTTACTTTGAGGGGATTGTAACACAAGTCTGAAACCAAAATGGGCACAAATTATTGAGTGAAAAGCTAATCTGCTCCATATATTTTCACCCAAACTAGAATAGAAAAAATATATTTTAAGTATAACAGCAGTGGGGGAAAAAGTCATGTGTCGTTGGAAAACATAAAAGAAACATAAAACAGAACACCTCACTCACTGCCGACAAGTCGGTTTTGACTCAGTTGAGGGGGCTATGCCCCTGAAAAAAGAAAAAGGTTTTCAAAGCTATGAATTTAATTTTTTTCTTACAAAACAACCTTATCACTTCAAAGCACACTCTATGACACTTAACACATTTGTCATAATTGCGATTCCATTCTTAGAAACATTTTTCCAAACTCATGTTTGGATGGCTGACAGCACCTCCCTTGTTTTGTCCTTCACCTCTTCAACATCATCAAATCACTGTCTTTTCATGTCCTTCTTCATTCAAGGAACAAAAAGAAGTCACACAGTGAGGATATGTGATTCAGGGGTGTGGGACAAGAGAGACATGCTATTTTTTTTTTTTTTTGCCAAAAATGGGGGCACTGAGATGGCTGTGTGAGAAGGTGCATTGTCATGGTGTCAAAACCAGTGTCCCGTCTGCCACAAATCAGCCATTTGTGTTTTGTTTGTTTTTTGTCACACATCGTTACACAATCTTTTCAAAACTTCTAAATAGAAGGTTTGATGACCAGTCTGACCTGGTGGAATGAACTCCAAATGCACTATCAGTTGACATTTTAGTCCATTTAGGAAGTTGATGGACATCCAGAACTAGGTTTGTCATCAATCGACATTTCACCTTTTTTGAAACGAGAAAAACACCCATACACTTGAGTTTTTTCTGTAGCATTGTCCTTATAAGCTGTGTTCAACAACATCACAATAGTTTCTGCGACGTTTTTCCTGAGCAGGAAACAAAATTTCACAGCTGCATGCTATTCTCTTCAATCAGTCATCACAAAAAATGAGGTTTGCACGAAACTGCTTTCACAAAAAAAATTCACTGTGACCAGAGAGAACCTTCCCAAGTGATGCTACTGGGTGCACTAACTCATAGCAAGTTGCTTGATGCTCACTTAAGAAGAAAAATGCATACTCTGAAAGCTGCGCTAGGCTTTTTTCCATTTTGGGGGGGTATCCCCAAATATTAACTGTGGTTATCTCTGGGTTGTGGGATTATAGATATTATTAGTTTCTTCTATGACCTTTATTTAGTCTCTGAAATGAACATCAATTAATTCTTTTAGTTAGGAAAAAAGAAATCAATGATATATTTTTGTTGTTTTATAAATCATTTTCAATATTATTTTTAAATAATGTGATAAGTGCACACATACTTATCAGACCATGAGTCTGGAGTTTTATTTGGAAAATACAGTTACAGTAAATATAGGTCAGCTACTTTCCAAGATTTTTAATTGGAAACTTAAAAAGATTTCAAAAGAAATGGTTTCTTGGGCTAGACCAGCAAGGGAAGGGGAATGAAGATGTAAAGGAGATGGAGAAATATTTGCAACATCCTCTTGTCCAAATAACTCCCCTCTCTTGGCTGGTAGGATGGAATTTGGGTGAGGTTTCTCTGTTTCTTTTTGAGAAATGACTCAGAGGGTTAGAGAACTACCTCAGCTGTGGGTCAGGCTTTCAGCTCTGGGAAAAACAGTTTTTCTTGACTTTATTGTTCTTTTGATTTGTGTACCTTTTGTTGTGGTTTGGGTGGGAGACTTTATTGCCCATCTCTCTGGGGGAGACAGCTGCTACCTATACAGTGCGACCTGTGTGAGATTTTTCTTTGTTATTGGTGTTAGTCTCTGTGTTTTTGGTATTTTTTTTTTGCATATGAATTCTAGGATAAGTAAATCTATAGCTACAGTACCTAGATTAATGGTTTCTTGGGGTTATGGCAGGGAAAGTTGGGGGGGAAATAGGGAGCGAATCACAATTAGTACAAGAAAGAAGAAAATATTCTAAAATGGACTGTGGTGATGATTGTACAACTCTTCTTAATATGATTAAATGATTGAATTATCTGATATATGAATTATATACCACAGGAAGTGGAAATGGAAGTTGCTTTTATCTGGATATGCTAACCCTTGGCCTTGTAATTGAAGCAGGCAAATGTTTTCCAAATAGCAACCTTTACTCTTAGAGTGCCGCAGCTCAAAGAGGGTGGCTGGGTGATGCAAAGGGTTAAGATGCTTGGGCTTCACCCTACAGAGACCTTGAGTATATAAGTTCTGGTATCTTTTTACCAAAAAAGCTCCCTCACGTCATTCTGATGCCCAGTGAGAGGTAAGAACCTCTGGCTTTATTTTTTCTTGACCCACACAGAAGCCTCAGCTTCAGTCAACAAGTGCTCTTTGGCTGCTCCTGAGTCCTCCCCTTTGCTCAGGAGACCCACTAGCTTGGGGCACATTTCTAGCCAGAAGAATTTTCAGAATGAAATAGAAGGTCTTGATCCAGTCATCTAATCACCATTGCCAAGTGAAATAGCCTAGGTTCACCCTGGTGATAGGCCCTGTTTTGTATCGAATGTTGTTTGCCTCCAAAATATGTGTTGTGCAGTCTTATGTAATGATTATAGTGTTGGAAACCTTCTGGGGCAGGTCTACTGCTTCCTATAGTGTCTCTGTGGGTCAGAATTGACTCAACAATGGGTTTGTTTGGGTTTTGTTGTACCTTTTTTTGGGAGGGTGGGGGGAGAGTTATAAGTCCATTTTCCGGAGCCCTGCTGGTGTAGTGCTTATGTGTTGGACTGCAATCCCCATGGTTGACAGCTGTGAGGGAGACAGACTGGGCTTTCCACTCCCGTAAATAGTTATAGTCTTGGAAACCCATAAGGGGTTCCTTTAAGTCAGCATTGACGGATAGCAGTGAGTGAGAATCCCATTGGGAAATGGGTTTTCTCTGTTAAGAGGTTATAGCAAGTGGGGTATCTTTAAGCCAATAGTCGTTGCCATATATAAAGAGCAGATTAGCATAGCAGAGATAGGGGATGATATATGCTATGTTGTATAAAGAGCACTACGGAACCAAGGAAAAAGAGCTAAGAGTTAAAGACCTTCTCCCAGAGCCTACAGAGACTGAAAGCCTTCATGTAGAGCCGGCACTCTGATGTCTAAACTCCTAAGCTGTGAAAACATAAATGTGTGTTTGTTGAAGTCATCCTGTGTGTTTTTGCTGTTATAGCAGCACTCGATAACGAAGATAACTTCCAAGGAGCAGCCATTTAGAAAAGGATTTCAAACTGATGTAGTAGGCCTGGCATCTTTAAAGCCAGTCCCTTAGGAAGCAAGTGGAGAGTTGGAGGATTTGGAAAACATTTCTGGCTAAGGGCACCATGGGAAAGTGTCTATAAGAACCTGCCAAAGATACAAAAATTTGACTTTCTTTTAGAGGTAGAAAAATGCAATGCCTAATATCCCATTTCGGGTCTCTTTGTTGGTAAATGTCTGAGAAACAGCAGTCAATGACTTTATACAAGAAAGTGGTTTAGACTCCCAGATCATTTCATTAGTGAAATATATATCTAAGACATAGACATATACATTCACACACCAGCACTACCACCATCACCTCTAAAAATAAATATACATAAAAAGATCAGTTGACTTTGACAGTGTAGAAGCTCTGAATGGAGACATGTTTACTTGCTCCATTTACAAAAAGTAAGAGCCATGTGAAATGGAGAAATGCAAGACCACCGCTGTTGTTAGGTGCTGTCCAGTTGGTGCCAACTCATAGGAACCTTATGCTTCCAAGAACTAAACACTGCCTAGTCCTCGCCATCCTCACAGTCCTTTCTGCGATTGAGCCCATTACTGCAGCCACTGTGTCACTGCATCTCATCGAGGGTCTTCCACTTTTCCACTGACTTTGTTCTTTACCAAGCATGACGTCCTTTTCCATGGACTAGTCCCTTCTGTCCCTTCTGTTTCTTAAAGGTTACAGTCGTGGGACTTCTATGTGTTAGGGTAACCCTATCCATTAGGGTTGTTGTGATTCAGAACGGACTCAACAGTCATGGTATGGGTTTGATTTTGCTATGCCTGATTTATAATCCCATAGGGAAATGGTTTTTCCTTGTACCACATGAGAAGAACTCTTGATTTCCTTGCTACTTAGAAGGATTCTAAGGAGCCCTGGTGGCGTAGTGATTATGTGTTGGGCTGCTAACCACAAGGTCAATGATTCAGAACCACCGGCCGCTCCATGAGGAAAAGGAGGTTTTCTGCTTCTGTAAAGAGTCGTGGAGTCCCAGGGGGGCAGTTGTACCTTGTTTTACAGCGTCAGTGTGAGTTGTTATCGACTCGATGGTATTGAGCTTGTTAGTCTAAAGAGCATTCTGGCTGAAATTCTTGCAAGACAAATTGTTCTTGGCAACAAAACTGTAGAAGGTGATTTTTTATGGATCAGGATGAAATCTCCATAAAATTGTTTGAAATGAGTTGATCTTTAATAAACATGTTTCGAAGTTGGCTCCAGACCGGGGTGAGCTGTTAACAGATTCTTAAAATGCCGTTATGGTACGCCTCTTCAGTAACATTATGGTACGCCTCTTCAGTAACATTATGGTATGCCTCTTCAGTAACACGCTGGCCAAATGAGAAAAAGAAGAGCATTTAAACACATTTAAGCCTTGTCAGTGGGCTCAACCCTCTAGGGGAATGTAGTGATTCAGCACGGGTGTCATGTGGTGCAGGTCATGAACACTTTAGGAATCTATAAATGGAGGTCTAAGCTTGAGAACACTTCATTGTGCTTATGTGGAAGTTGTGTATGGATCAAGCAAGAGGCAGTTGTGCAAACAAAATAAGGACACACTCTATGGTTTAAAATCAGGAAAGGTGTGCAACAGGGTTGCATCCTCTCATCATACTTACTCAATCTGTATGTGGAGCAAATCATCAGAGAAGCTGGATTATAGGAAGAAGAATGTGGCTTCAAGACTGGAGGAAGTCTTATTAAAAACCTGCGATATGCAGATGACACAACTTTGCTTGCTGAAAGTGAGGAGGACTTGAAGCATTTGCTGAGGAAGTTCAAGGATTGCAGCCTTCAGGATGGATTACAACTCAGTGTAAAGAAACCCAAATCCTCACAACTGGACAATTAGGTAGCATCATGTTACATGGAGAAAAGATTGAAGTTGTCAAGGATTTTGTCTTGCTTGAATTCACCATTAATGCTCATGGAAGCGGCAGTCAAGAGATTAAAAGACATATCACCTTGGGTAAATCTTTAGAGTATTGAAAAGCAAGTATGTTACCTTGAGGATTAAGGTGAACCTGGCCCAAGTCATGGTATTTTCAATCACCTCATATGAATGTGAAAGTTGGACATTGAATAAGGAAGACTAAATAATATTGAAAGTATCATGGATTGCACAAAGGACAAACAAATCTGTCTTGGAAGAAATATGACCAGAATGTTTCTTAGATTCAGGGATGGCAAGACTTCATCTAACGTACTTTGGACATATTGTCAGGAGAGACCAGTTCCTGGAAAATGGTATCATGCTTGGAAAAGTAGAGGGACAGCAGAAAAGAAGGAGGCCTTTAAGGAGATGGGTTGACACAGTGACTGCAACAATGAGCTCAAGCACAGGAACCATTGTGAAGATGACGCAGAGTTGTGCATGGAGTCACTATGAATTGGAGCCAGCTTGATGGCACCTAACAATAACAAGCTTGAGAGGAGACTGAGACTGAAAATGTGCTAGAACATGTCTTTAAAGGGAAACAAAAGAACAAACAAAAACTGACCTCCTTGCCCTGGGGGTTATTATACTTCCGTAATTACACCCAAACAAGGAGGTGACATTGGTGGTTCAGGGGTAGAACTAAAATTGCTGGACAATTTTAATTCAATGACAGTTACAGCAGTACTTGTACATCAACAAGGAGCTTCTGGAAATTCAAGTCAGATTCAGAAGAGGATATGGAACAAGGGATATCATTGCTAATGTCATAGATTTTGGTTGAAAGTAGAGAATGCCAGAAAGAAGTTTACCTGCATTTCATTGACTATGCAAAGGAATGGACTGAGTGGACCAGAGTAAGCTATGGATAACATTGCAAATAAGGATGGGAATTCCAGAACATTTTGTTTTACTCATGCAGAACCTGTACATATTAGGGGGGTCCCCCCCATAAAAGAACAGAAAAAGCTGCTTGTACGCATTTTTCCCACTAGGCAAGCATCGAACAACTTGTTCTAAGTTAGTGCACCAGTGGTGTCGCCTGGGAAGGTTCTCTGAATTTTTTCATAAAAGCAGTTTCACTCGAGCTTTGACTTAAGGGACCAGCATGCAGCTGTGAAGTTTTGTTTTCCGCTCAGGAAAAATGCCACAGAAACTGTTGTGATGTTGAACACAGCTTACAAGGACAGTACTATGGAAAAAAACTCAAGTATATGAGTGGTTTTCTCATTTTCAAAAAGATGAACTGTCAATTGGATATTCTGGACATCCGTCAACTTCCTGAATGGAAAATATCGACTTGTGTATTTGGAGTTCCTTCCACCAGGCCAAACTGTTAATCAAGCTTTCTATTTAGAGGTTCTGAAAAGATTGCTTAACAGTGTGTGACAAAAGAGGCCTGATTTGTGGCAGACAGGGGACTGGTTTTGCCACCACGACAATGCACCTGCTCATGGAGCCATCTCAGTGTGTCAGTTTTTGGCTGCATGCCTCTCTTGCCCCACATACCTTACTCACCTGACCTTGCTTTGTGTGACTTCTTTTTGTTTCCTCAGATGGAGAGGGACATTAAAGAACAGCCATTTGACGACATAGAGGAGATGTAGAAAAAAAAATCAGGGAGGTGCTGTCAGTCATCCAAACAGATGAGTTTGAAAAATGTTTCCAAGAATGGAATTGCAGATTTGACAAATGTATTAAGTGTAATGGAAAGTAATTTGAAGGAGATAGGCTGTTTCATAAAAGAAATTTAAATATATAGCTTTGAAAAAAATTCATTTTGAGGGGGGACGTACCCCTTTGTATACCAAGAGGTAACTGTTCAAATAGTACAAATCACCAAACTTATTCAATGTGTACGCTGAGCAAATAATCCAGGAAGCTGGGCTACATGAAGGACATGGCTACAGGATAGGAGTAAGGCTCATTAAGAACGTGTGGTGTGCAGAGGCATGCCTTTACTTGTTGAAAACAAAGAGGATTTGAAGCAATTACTGATGAAATAACTTCAGTGTAGATTACACATCAACACAACAAAAATAAAAATCCTCACAACTGCATAGGTAACAGTGATAAACAGATAAATGATTGAAGGTGTCAAGGATTTAAGTTTACTTGGATCCACAATTAATGCCTACCAAAGCATTAGTCAAAAAAAATCAAAGGATGTATTCACTGGGAAAACATGCTGTAAAATTTTTCTTTAAACTGTTAAAGAAGAGGTATGTCACTTTGAAAACTAATGTGGGCTTGATCCAAGCCATGGTATTTTCAGTGACCTCACATGCATGTGAAAGCTGGACCATAAATATGGAATACCAAGGAAGAATTGATATATCTGAATTACAGTTTTAGCAAAAAATATTAAATACTGATAGGTTTATTGTTTTATTAATTATGCAAAGGCATTAGGTTGTGCGGATCATAGCAAGTTATGGATAGCCTTGAGCAGAATGTGGATTCCAGAGGACCTCTTTGTGCTCCTGTGGAACATGTTCATGGACCAAGAGGCAATCGCTTGAACAAAACAAGGGAATATTTCATGGTTTTAAATCAGGAAAAGTGTGCATGGGGGTTATAGCTGTTCACTATGCTTATTCAATCTGTATGTTGAGCAAATCACCAGAGAATCTGGATTATATGAAAAAGGTCTTGGCCGCAGGATTAAAGGCAGGCTTGTAATCTGCACCCTGAGATATGCAGACGACACAACCTCCTTTGCCGACAGCAAAGCTGACTCGAAGCACTTGATGAAGACCAAGGATCGCAGCCTTCGGTATGGGTGGATTACACCTCAATGTGGAGACACCAAAATTCTCACAACTGGACCAATAGATCACACCATAATAAACGGAGAAAGGGTTGAAGTTGTCAAGGATTTCATCTTGCTTACATCCACAATCAATGCTCATGGAAACAACCAAGGGATCAAATGATGCATTTCATGATGTAAATCTGTTGCGACTCTCAAATTTCATCCAACTGTGGTTATTAGTCTGTATGTTGGTAAGGACCCATTGGCAGAGTAAGCTTCCAATGGTTAAAGGATCATCAAGAGGGAACCGATTACAAGGAACTATATGTGACCTCCTCCCTGAGGGACAGACAACCGAAAAGTGGGTGAAGGGAGACGTCAGACAGGGCAAGATATGACAAAATACCAATTTGTGAACTATCAGGGGCTCATGAGGGAGGGGGGAGCGGGGAGGGGAAAAATGAGGACCTAATGTCGGGGGTTTGAGTGGAGAGAAAATGTTTTGAGAATGATGTACAAATGCATTTTACACAATTGATGTGTGCATGGATTGCAATAACAGTTGTATGAGCCCCTAATAAAATGTTTTTAAAAAAAGATATAATGAAATATAAGCTATGCTGTCTGCCCTTTGGGTTCACCCTGTGATATAAGAAAGTTAAAGAAACAAACACCTTAACGTGAAGATGTGTCAGCATCCGATGGGACCACCATCAGCAACATGGACCTTGTTTGAATCCTGATTTCAACATATTAACTGCAATGATTGGGAACTTTTAAAGATAACCAGGCCACTGCCATCTAGCTGCTTCTAACTCATGGCAACCCTATATAGCGTTTACAGAACCACTTTTTACACCCATGAGCAACTGGTGGGTTTGAACTGCCGGCCTTAGGGTTAGCAGCCCAAGTCACAAGCCACTACACCATAGAGTGGATATTAACTGGTTATGAGGATCCTTGTGGATGCAATGGTTATGCACTCAGCTGCTAATGGAAGAGTTGGTGATTGGAACCTAGCAAAAGAAAGCTGTGGCAGTCTACTTCTTGAAAAATTACAGCCTGGAAACCTTACAGGGCAGTTCTACTATGGTTTACAGGGTCTTTTGCATTAGATTCTACTATACAGCAGTCAGGCATGAGAATAATAATAATACACTTTAATGAAAACAATAACAATAAACTTTAATAATAATAACGAGATAATAACCGAGAATAATAATAATAAACCTTGTTAATTTTGTTAAGTGTGATACTGTTTATGATGTTCATGCAAAAAAATTTCTGTTGGTTAGAGATACATTCTGAATTATTTACAACAAGTACTATCTGAGATCTGATTTAAAATAATCGAGAAAAATTGTGTGTGTGTTTGTGTGCGCAGTGAAGTGTTAGAAACAAAGAAAGATCATCAAAATGTTAGCTAATTGTTCAAACTGAATAATGGGTACATGTGGGCTCATTATCGTATTTTCTCTTCCCTTGTTGGTTTTTGAACATTTCCATAATACATTTTCTCCTAAAATTGCTGTATTGATTTAATTACAAAACAGCACCAAGACGTTAGTAATGTGAAACTCCAGACAGCATATTACCCTTGGGCACTCAAGCTGCCTGGTCTGTTTACGTAACTCCACATATGCACATCACCCTGTACACAGATCTGTGCTTTGTGGCTTTGGGCTCAACAGCCAGATTCGAAATTCAGTGCAGCCGCCTGGGGTGGTACAGGCTCTCTCCTCTCTGCTGGAGAGCTACTGATTTATTTATTTTGCAATTAATATAATTTAACAAATGAATCCATGATGCATTTTGCCCAGGGGTCTAGATTTTAGTCTTAGGGTAAACATTCACCATGGGTGGCCCAGGATGCTTGCATTCAATTATGTGTGATACATACACTCACATAGCTGGGAGCATATAAAGAGATCAGCAGGTCCATTCACGAGTCTGGGCAAGGCTGTCCTGGGAATAAAATATCTCCTTTTCTAGACATGTGAATAATGTATCCAGAAAAATTTCTTAAAAGATGCAGACATCCAGATAATATTACTATCAATATTCATAACAAAGACTCCAGTTCATGGCAAGATCTGGATTCATATGTTTTCTCAGTTGCAAGCTAAGAAGATATAAGTGGATAAATTACAGCGCTTCTAGTTATTAGGAATCTTAACAAATCCAAATCCTGTTGCGAATAAGTCAATTCCATTATGAGTGACCAACTGATAGAGTTGAGTCGTCCACCGGTTTCCAAGAATGTAATCTTTATTGCTACATCTTCCTTCTTCAGAGTGGCTGGTGGGTGAATTGTTGACCTTTTGGTTAGAGTTGAGTGTCTTAACTACTGAGATCTTCAGTAGGAATCTTCTAAGAGAGATATTCTCCTCTTTTCACCAATTCATGATAAAATTTCTAAGACCAAACCTATTTATTGGAATACATTTTTACAAGCACACAATTGTCAACTCTGCACGTGGTCATTCTGAAATTGACCATGGTACCCCATGACTGAGGAAAGGAATGATGGAGAAGCTCAGTATGACTAATCAGAACCAGGTTGGGGGTCATATAAGGAACAGATAGTCAATTGCTCATCTGCAAGTTCAAGTTGAAGCTGAAGAAAACTAAAACAAGTCCATGAGAGCCAAACTAAAACCTTGAGGCAATCCCACTTGAAGTCAGAGACCATTTCGAGACTAGATTTCATGTATTAAACAATCATATCTTAAGACCAGAGGATTTGTGGGAAGACATCAAGGACATCAGGCATGAAGAAAGCAAAATGCCACTAAAAAGAGAGGCGAGAAAGAAAAGAATAAAGCGGATGTCAGAAGAGACTCTGAAACTTTCTCTTGAGCATGTTGGTAGGTGCCGTTGAGTTCGTTCCAACTCAAAGCCCCTGTGTTTCACAAGACCCAGGAAGCTACAGCGTCATCATGAAATGTGTAAAGACCTGTGATTAGAAAATCAAACGGGAAGGAACAAGCTCAGCATTTCTCAAGCTGAAATAACTGAAGAAAAATTTCAAGCCTCAAGTTCCAGCATTGAGGGATTCTTTGGGCAAAACAATGAAAGATGCTGACACACAAAAAAATAAAATGGGTGGATGGGGGGGGGGGGGGGCAAGAGACACTGTATAAAAAAACAATTGGTTGGATTTTACCGTTTCAGGAGGTAGCATATAAACAAGAACCTGTAGTATTGAAGGAAGAAACCCAAGCAAGTAAATGTCAAGAAAGCAAAGATCCTCACAAGAGGTCAATAAGCAGCATCATGATAAATGGAGAAGAGATTATGGTTGTCAAGAATTTCATTTTATTTGAATCCACAATTAATGATACGAATTAGTAGTAAATTAATAGTAAGTAAATTAAATTAATCGATTTCATTGGGCAATGTGCTGCAAAAGCTTCTTTAAAGTGTTAAAAAGGAAAACTGTCGGCATGAAGACTAAGGTACACCTGACCCGAGACACGTGCTTTCTTTTGTTTTAAGACTTGTGTTTTCATATGCCTCATATGCACGCAACAACTGGGCCGCAGATAAGGAACTGATGCATCTGAATTGTGGCGCTGGTGAAGAGAGATTGAATATATCATGGACTGCCAGAAGAACAGGTCTATGCATTTTGGAGGAAGTGCTGCCAGGATGCTCTTCAGAAGCATGTTGTGAGGATGCTGAGCCTTTGACTTACACGCTTTGGACATGTTATCAGGAGGGACTGCCCTCCTGAAGAACATTATGGACGGAAAAGTAAATTTGAATGAAAAAGAGGATGGCACAGGAGCGGGCGGTACTTTGGTTGTTCACAGGGTTGCTATGAGCTGGGACTCCCTTGATGGACCTAGCAACAATAGCCAATGCCCTACTCCGACATCAGATGGAATCAGTAACTAAGTTTTGAAGAGTTTCATGATTTGAGCCTATTTTAAGGGTGACAACTGGATGTTTACCTGGGTACACTGACTACGAGCAAAAGTGGACACGGACTTAGATTTTGATGTCAGATTTTGAGATCTAGCTGCCCGTATTAATTACAGCTGATAGCATAAAGGGAAGAATTAAGAATTTGTTCTTTATTAGATTTTCATTTCTCTTAATGAAAAACCTGAGTATGGATGGAATCATTCAATTCTGTCTTATAAAATCTGCTTCATTATTTCACTACTTAGAATTTGCTACATGCAAATTCTGCTGTTTGGATCCCTGGGAAGTACTGGTTTCCGTCGCTTCTGGTTGAACACATTTGAAACTTGAGCAAAATTCTTGGCAATTGTAGCACAACTTGCTGAAAAGCTGGTGGAAACAGATAGGATTTTAAGCATCTGTTTTATAAACATTAAATCAGTTATCTGATAAGTTAGTCCAGTAAAATAAACCACATTTTTCTTAAGTGTATTTTAGAGTAACAAAAGGACAAAGATGTATACAATTACTAATTTATTAAATAGCCATTCTTGTTGTTGCTAATGGTTAAAAAAACATCATGCAGCTGTTTTGAAATAGACTTTTGTCTGATAAAAATTGCAACTGGCTATTTAAATTAAAGCTCGTTGAACTTGTTTTTATATTAGTGTTCTCTCCCATTGGCTGGCCTTGATTTTTTTTTCTCATGTATGTTTGAATGCTAGATTTGAGAAACGTAACCTTATAGTTGAAGCCAGCTGGATATTTTCCCTAAAGATTCCTATATGGACAAAGAAACTAATATTATAATTGGAGATGGTAATGTCCTTAGATTAATCCATTGATATACTCATATGGACTTGTATGTCTGGGTATTTACAAGTTTAACCATTGTATCACATTTAAAGAAGATGAAATTTATCCCTGTCACCTTTCTGTCACTACTTCCTAGTCCCAGGTGGCAGTAGAGGTTAGAGCAGCGTTTCCCAAAATGGGTGATACTGGCATGATCCAGGGGATTGCAAAAGTAGATGGCTACACTTTATCCTGGATTATGGGCTATAGTACAAACATTTTTAATTGCTGGGGACAGGGGTGTTTAGTAATTATTTTTGAAAAGTGTGTGATAAGCCAAACTTAATGTCAGCTAAAAATGCACAAGTGTGTAAAACAATGATTCTTCATCATTTCCTTTACCAGGTCCTTCAAGTCCTACTATCTTGGCAGGTACCTGTGTTATCTATACACTTATTTTTCGGTCCCTCTGCCTGAGCCCAATCACACTGAAGCTCTATGTGCAGGAGGAAAACCAGGTGATGCAGAGGAAAGAATGTGGGCTATACACATCACAACCAGGATTTGAATGATATCTCCATGTTGGGCAGGATATTTAAATTCTCAAGCTCTCAGGCTCTACATTAGTGAACAGGCGATGTGAATTCCTAACTCAGAAGGTGGTTGGGAGGATTAGTTGGCAGCACTACACTCATAGAGTGCAACAAATGGTCTCTGTACGTGTGGTTATGGTTATTAGTTCACCGATGTTATTTGCTCACCTTTTGCAGGCATTTACTAAACATCTGCTTAATAAATACATTGAATGTCAGGACAGTGCTAGGTGCTGGTGATCAAAGAGGACTCTAATCGTACCTTTGTACCCTGGAAGCTTCCAACCAATCTGAGAAGCACATAGAGAGATGATTATATTGCGGTGTGGGATGTGACATGATAAAGGGCTCAGCTCCAAGAATTGAAGTTGGAAACATGGGATAATAATCACCAACAGCATGACATTGATGGTTGATGCCAGCATCCCAGACCTAAGCTAGGTGTGTTAGTCCGGGTTGACTAGATAAACAAATCCAGAGACACTCATTTTTTGTAAGAAAGAGCTTTATATCAAAGGATATTTGTATATTAAGAAAACATCCCAGCCCAGTCCAGAGCAAGTTCAAAAGTCTGATATTAGCCCGTATATCTGATATTAGTCCATAAATTCCTCTTTAGACTCTTGCAGTCATGCAATGATGCTGAATGCAGGAAGATCACCACTAGAAAGTCTTGTGGATCCAGTAGCAGTAGAAGCATCTCAGCACTGGCGTGTGTCTCCACGTGGCACCTCCAGCTCCAGGGCTCTGGCTGCCATCAGTGTGGCTCCATGTGGCTTGTCAACAGGACTGTGTAGCAGAGAGAGAGTTCCTCGGGCCTCCAGGGAGGAAGAGAGGAAGTTCCCAGAATCCTCATGATTAGGTCATGCCCACTGGGAGGGATCATCAGGTGGTGATCTGATTGACAGGCGAATCTCCATCCCTTCACTTTGTTTATCCAGTTGACATGAAAGTATGTCACTACTACACTAGGGTTGACCAGTCTTATCACCACAGTCACAGAAAGGGCCGAGGGTCAACAATGAAGCAGAGCAAAGGTTCGTGATGAGACAGGCAGCACATTCTGCAGGGGAAGCTAGCCTGGGGTCGGGTTCCTCAGAGGAGTGATCTCATCCAGGGCAGTAGTCCTGCCTGGCTCTATAGGGAGGCAGGGACTGAGCTGAGTAAATTTTAGAGAGGATTTCATTTCAAGAGACAGGACATGGAAGCTCTGCGTATTGTAGGTGAAATCAATGGACTAAACCAAATTACAAGGATAGGTAGGCTGATCAGCTCAGTGAGTTGGTACTGGATTTGGGGGGACATTGAAGGTCTGGCTAGGCAGGGTGCTTGAGTTTTATTCCTTAGGTCAACAACAAGAGTATTAGATAAATAGTGATTCTAATTAGAAAGCTCTCTGGCAGAACAAGGGTGTAGTGGTTATGTGCTGGGTTGCGATTTTCATGGTTGGCAGTTTGAAACCACCAGCAGCTCCATGGGTGAAAGACGAGGCTTTCTCTTCCAGTAAACAGTTACAGTCTCAGAAACCCACAGGGGGTTGCTATGAGTCAGCATTGACTTGATGGCAGTGAGTTTGGTTTGGTTTGGTTATAACAGAATAATAACCCCATGTGCAGTGTTAAGGGCCAAAAATTGGGTTAGGACAGAGAGAAGAAGAGAAAGAGGCAGAACCAGACATTTGAAAGAAGAATCAGGAGAACAGAATGCCAGACTAAATGTGGAGATTCAGAGGGAGGTTGGAGGTAAAGTGGGATCTAAGATTTTTGCTGGGTGATTTTTAAAAGGGGGAGTATCCAAGAGAAAGGAATGACATTGCAGGTGGGGAGGGGGAAGGAGCTGGATTTGGTAATGACATGTGACAAACTGAGTTTTAATGTTCGTTTTTTTTTTTCTTCCCCCAAACCATTTTCCAGACCATCTGACGAACTATGAACAGAAGGTATTTAATTATGTGGGATTGGATACCAGGAATGTGGGCCAGACTTGAAATTTGGGTACCTGTAGGAGAGAAGGTGCCATCAAGGTTCACCTCACCTATGCATGCGCATTTTTCCCCCTTCTTTCACATATTTATCCATCCAATTGTTTGCTCTCCTTTCTTTTGTTAGTTTATTCACTCGTCAGATTTTTATTGGCTTCCCTATTCAATGCTAGGTGTCATGAGTGAGGCTATGGGTGAAAATGAGTTTCTCACTGTTGAGAGTTCTAATCTTTGCTTGTCAGTAATTTTGCTTTCAGGAGAAAGTGATCAGCTGATTGGAACCCACCAGGGACTCCAAGGTCTACTTTCAAGATGGGGCCCACAAAATCCTTATGGGGAAGTTCTACGTTGTTGCTCATGGGATTTCCATGGGTAGGGAGCAAGGCTGTGGTGCTTAACACAACAGCAGCAACATTAACACGCAACAAGAACACCAGCTTGATCCACACCACCTTGGAGCCTACTTACCACCTCCCTTTCAGAGGTCTGCTGCCAAGGGTAGATGTAGAGTCACAATGTCTCAGGTTTTCTATGAATGAAGTAAAGAATCAAGGAAGGTTAGATGGCATTCTAGTTTAAATCTTTCTCAGATAACTGTTTCTTTTAAATTTAAAACAGATAGAAAGGATATTTTCCAGGACAGAAAACACTATTTTTCCAGACTTTCATAGTTGGGTCTGATTCCAAGCCAGAGTAGTCCAGGTGGGTCTTCCTTTATTGAGCGTGAGCTGCTGAGGACACACGGTTGGGGGCTGACTCAAAAGCAACGGCCAGCAGGCAGGTGTAATCTTGCTCTTTGTGCTTTGTGGGGCACTGGAGCTCTGGAACCCCTTAGGTTGCATGTGTCTGTGAACAACATCGTGATGTGGAATCTTCTGTGTTTCTGTGCTGTTTGCACATGGGCCTTCTCTTTGCGCATCTGGACAATAGTTTATGCCTAAGAATGTGAAGTCATTGTTGGCCAGAGAACTCTGGACCTTGGAATTTGGCCTTTCACTCCTGCATGAGTGTCTGGGTGTCTGGATTCCTCATGTTCTCCTCAGTGCCCCAGGGGGCCTCCTCAATCAGGCAGATATCAGGAGATAGGCCATGGATGGACCAAGCAGCATGAGGGAAGACTCTTCCAGAGCGTTCTGCTTGGTGCTACGATGTATCCACATGATTTTCATTTATTTATGACTGACTGGTGCTTTTTCCTGCTCTGTCAAGCACTTATTCTCCCTATCCCCCAGCGTTGGTCTCCTCTGCCTGTGTCCTTTCCACGGAACCATCTTGAATAGCTTTTGGAAGATCCTGATCCCATTGTAGCATGAAGTTGTGGCCAGGGCCAGATCTGTGGAATACCAGGGGACACAAATCTCGTCATCTTCTAGATAAATTTTGCCCCCTTTGAGTACAGCTTCCCAGAATGTTATGTGATTAGTCAAGGAGCCCTGGTGGCATAGTGGTTATGTGTTGGGCTGCATGTGTTGGCTGCAAGGTCAGTAGTTTGAAACCACCAGCCACTCCCTGGGTTTTCAATACTTATAAAAAGTTAAGCTTTCAAAAGCTCACAGGGGCTCTTCTACTCTGCCTGGTAGGGTTGCTCTGAGTTGGAATCTATTCGATGGCAGTGAGTTTGGTTTAGATCATCAAGTAATCTGGAGGTGGTGGAAAGACCTGCCACAGCCCACAGCTGTGTGTCATGACTCTTCCATAAAATCTTAATTTGTTTTATTTGCAGAAAAAGCACCTGGTTGTGGAGAAGGGTCTCCCCAACTCCTTTATCAAGGGTATTGGAGGCAAGGATTGGGCCTTCCACACCTTTGCATCTCTCTCCCACACCACAGGACTCAGCACGTGAAAGAAGCTTGCTGTTGGCTGAGCATGGTTGAAACTCGGAAGTGCACAGGTCCTTGTGAAGACTGTGGATGAGAGAAACAAGTTAGATGATGCTCTGGTTACCTATTGTTGTGTAACAGGTAGGCTCACAACGTGATGGGACTGGACAGCAAACGTTTTATTATGCTTATGGATTCTGTGGAGCCCAAATTGAAACATGGTACCCTGGCCTCACTCCTCTCTGCCCCCAATGTCTGGGGACTGAGCTGGGAAGACTTGCCTGAGGAGACTCAAACAGTTGGAACTGTGCCATCTGGAGGCTTCTCTGCTCCCATTTCTGGGGCCTGGTCAGGAAGCATGGGGACCCCAGGGTAGTCAGACTTCTCACACAAAAGCTCAGAGCTTCAAGAGTAAATATCTCAGTAAATAGTCCACATCTGCAGGACATTCTGTACTTGACCTTAATGGAGGTCACCATTAGTTAATGGTCAAAGCAGCCATTGAAATTCAAGATGAGAGAGACCCCACCTTCAATGGAAAGAATGTCAAGGGTTTGAAGCCATATTAAAATGGCAGCAGATTAATGAAGAAACTTCTTCAGTATCAGAGACAGAGTTGGTATGTTAGGTGGGATAAGAAGATGAGCAACTCTTATAGCTCTAGAAGGAAGAGGGTTTTTTGTTTGCTTGCTTTTTTTTTAATCATTAAATCCCAGAAACCAAATATGATTGTTGAATCCTTCTTTGTCCTTTCCATTTCTAGGTAGGAGTAGCTGCAAGGATTCCAGGTGAATCTGATCCAGCAGTGCCACTCCCCAGGGCCCGCTCTGGGATGGGGGACAGGTATTTTTTAAAATCACTTTATTGGGGGCTCATACAACTCTTATCACAATTCATACATCCATTGTGTCAAGCACATTTGTTGCCATCATCATTCTCAAAACATTTGCTTTCTGCTTGAGCCCTTGGTATCAGCTCCTCATTTTTCCCCTCCTTCCCCACTCCCCCTCCCTCATGAACCCTTGATAATTTATAAATTATTATTATTTTGTCATATCTTATCCTGTCCGATGTCTCCCTTCACCCACTTTTCTGTTGTCCTTCCCCCACTCCCTCCCTTCACCCTCCCAGTATCGCCACTCTCAGCACTGGTCCTGAAGGGATCACCCACCCTGGATTCCCTGTGTTTCCAGTTCCTATCTGTACCAGTGTACATCCTCTGGTCTAGCCAGATTTGTAAGGTAGAATTGGAATCATGATAGTGGGGTCAGGGAGCGTTTGGGAGCGTTTAGGAACTAGAGGAAAGTTGTATGTTTCATTGTTGCTACACTGCACCCTGACTGGGGACCCAAGACCCATCTGTAGGCAACTGGGCATCCCCTTACAGAAGGGTCATGGGGAGGAGACGATCCAGTCAGGGAACAGGTATTTTTATAGTGTCTTAGGAACACGCTGGTTCAGGTCCCCTAGCCCTTTCAACCCAGAGACTAAGAGTTTTAGTTAAAAACTTCCTACAATAAACCAATCTGGTTCCCATCTATCAATATTTTCCACAAGATGTCTCTGATCCATGGCCAAGGTCCTGAGGACGCCTCACTGGACTGAGTGTATGGGGGCTCCTGGGGTTCAATTGGGATGTCTCTGATCATCACAATGATAGAATTTGGCCAGAGAAGGACATCTAGTGAGAGTTGACCCCAAATTCTGAGCTCCACTCTGGCTGTAGGACTTTTATTTGTTTCACCTTTCATCTGGAAAACTGTGGGGACTTTCAGTTTTCAGTCTCGGCTTGTAGTGTATCATAAACACCGTGAAGTCTGTGATACGCTTAGTAAACTGATTTCACCCTGGCTAGCCTGACTTTGAATGCTTTATTTATCTTTTATAATTTAAGCAGGCCATTTATTAGGTCTTAAACAGGACAAAGATAAGATAAAGACAAAGACATCATCCAGATAAGGGAGACCATTAGCACAAGGTCACAATTACATCCAAGGACTCATAGACACACGGTGACTTAAGTAGGACACAGAGAATAAAGGAAACTGTCACAAGATCATGATCGTGGGTGGATCAATAAGTCACAGTTACAGGTGGGATTATAGAGTGGGAACAGAATCATGATTGGGGCATGTGCATTATTTTAGACTGAGGCACTTACAGGATTGGTCCACAGCCTTCTGACCAAGGCAGTCAGGTCATGCCTCATAGGACATGACTCTTGACCATGCAACGCTCATACTGTGATCTCCATTAGGAAACACCCAAATAAGTCCCCAAGGAAGATTGCAACCTCCCTGGGCTGGGAGGAGGGAGTGGAGGTGATCATCTCTGGTCAATGGTCAGAAAGAATTCAATAGAGGCTTAATTTACATGGGGAATCTGCAAATAGATTTTGAGCTTCCACTGTCATCCATAACCTTCAGTATTTAAGCTCTAATTAAATCCCTTTCCTTGATCATAGATTTTATTATTAATAATCCTTTGATCTCACAGACTGGCATGCCTTTTCTACTAAAATTTAGATGCCTGCTTGTTTTAAGACAAGACTTTAAGACTCCAGGTACTACCAGTGCACCATCTTATTTCTTCACCATACTTCGTTATAGCACCACTATCTTCAGTGGTAACTTTATGAGGGATAGTATTGAGCAAGGCCACATCATAAAAATGAATTGTTCTTAGATTAAGGCTTACGATTAAGTTAGTGCTCCAAGTCCATTCATGCATGTAAGTTATATATATATAACTTATATGTATGTGTATGTATATATATATATATATATATATATATATAACTTATATGTATGTATATATATATATACATACACATACACTCTACATTAGAGGTAGCATTATATGTGTGTGTGTGTATGTGTGTATATATATATTCTACATTAGAGGTAACATCACCAGCTTCTTGAGAAATAAAATAAATAAGATCCATGTGACATTTGGTAATTTTAAGAGTAACATCATTCATCTAGCTGATGGTATAGAATTTAAATACTAATGAGAAAAGGGAAAAAAGTACATATATAGGAAAGATTTTAAAATTAACATACATGGAAGTTTTCCTGATAGAGATTAAAAATTTTTTTGCTATATATATACATATGTACTTTTATTGGGGGCTCTTACATCTCTTATTATAATCCATACATTCACCCATTAGGTCAAACACATTTGCACATATGCTGCCATCATCATTTTCAAAGTATTCTCTTCCCACTTGAGCCCCTGATATCAGCTCCCCATTTTCCCGCTCCCTCCCCACACCCACCCTCCCTCACGAACCCTTGATAAGTTATAGATTATTATTTCTATATGTTGCATCGTCCTTCATCCCTTCTCATCCACTTTTCCATTATTCGTTCCCCTGGGAGGGAATTCTAGATTGACCCTTTGATTGATTCCACTGCCACCCCCCACCCCCTACACACACACTCCAGCTTCCCCTAATACTCCTGGTATCTCTATTCTCATTGTTTGCCCTGAGGGGTTTATCTATCCTGGATTCCCTGTGTTGTGGGCTCTTATCTGTAGCAGTGTGCATGCTCTGGTCTAATCCGATTTGTAAGGTAGAATTGAGGTCATGAGAGTGGGGTGAAGGAAGCATTGAAGAACTAGAGGAAAGTTATGTTTCATTGGTGCTATACTGCACCCTGACTGGCCTTTATGGGTGCTTTCCAGTTGAGTTTGATGGAGTGCCACACTGTCTCCAAAGTCTATTTTTGCTAATTCTTGGCTTCTTCCCTCTCCATATGAAGTTGATAATTAGTTTTTCCAATTATTTGAAGAAGGATGATGGTATTCATATCAGGATAGTGTTAAATTTATATAGTGCCTTGGGCAGAACTGACATCTTTACTATGTTGAGTCTTCCAGTCCATGAGATTGGGATATTCTTCCATTTGTTGAGGTCACTCTTGGTTTCTTGTAATTGTGTTCTGTAGTTTTCCTCGTACAAATGTTTTGTTTTTTTAAGTCAGGTATGTCCCTAGATATTTCAATTTCTGCTTGGTTATTGTAAAGGGTACTACCTTTATAATTGCCTCTTCTGTGATCTTGTCTGATGTGTATGGCAGTCCGATAGACTTCTGTTTGTTGATCTTGTATTCTGCCACTCTGCCATATTCCTCTATTGCTTCCAACACTCCACTTGTGGAGTTTTGGGGACTTTCAACATATAAAATCATGTCATCTGCGAATAATGATAGTTTAGCCTCTTCCTTCCCTAGACGAATAACTTTGATGTCTTTTCTTTGTTTTGTGCTATTAGTTAGGACCTACAGTACTGTGTTAAATAGGAGTGGGGGGACAAGGGACATCCTTGTCTGGTCCCCTCTTTCAGTGGAATTGTTTTTGTCTTTTCTCCATTGATTACCACATTGGCTGTTGGTTTTTCATATATAGCTTGTATAATATTGAGGAATTTTCCTTCCATTCCTATCTCCTTGAGTGTCTTAAACAGGAATGGGCGTTGGATGTTGTTGAATGCTTTTTGTGCATCTATCTATATTATCATGTGGTTCTTATGATTTATCATGTCAGTGTGGTGAATAATACTACTGGTCTTTCATATGTTGAACCATCCCTGGTATGAATCCCACTTGGTTATGGTGAATTATATTTTAAGTATGATTTTGTATTCTATTGGCCAGTATCTTGTTAAGGATTCTTGCATCAATGTTCGTTAGGGATATTGGTCTGTAGTTTTCAATTCTTGTGGGATCCTTGTCTGTTTTAGGTATCATAATTGTACCAGCTTCATAGAAAGAGTTTGGGAGTTTTCTGTCTTTTTCTATGTTCTGGAAGATTTTGTGCCAGTTCTTCCCTGAATGCTTGGTAGAATTCTCCTGTGAAGCCATCTGGCCCAGGGGATTTTTTGTTGGTAATCCCTTGATAATCTTGTCTATTTCTTCTATTGCTATGGGTCTGTTGAGGTTATTGACATCCATCTGGGGGAGTCTAGGGAGGGATTGTTTTTCCAAGTATTTGTTCATGTCTTCCAAGTTATTGAATTCTTTAGAGTATAGGCCTGATTTTTATTATTTATTTGCTTTTGGTATTAGTAGGATTGTTCTGTTGACTCTTCTCTAATTGGTGTAAGTTTTGTGCCAGCATATCAATTATAAGTCTCTCTTCCTTTTTCATGTGTGCATGTATTGCTATCAACCATCCTCTGATAAATGCCTTTCCTGTGGTTCCAAGATTTTGAGATATCGCATTTTCATTCTCATTGGTTTCTAGAAACTTCCATCTAGGAGCTGGGCCAATACCCACTCCTTTTGCAATAGAATTATTCATCCTCCAATTGTTTGCCCTTGTTTTCTGCATCGTCCGTCTGTTGATTTCTAGCCTTACGGCACAGTGGTCAGAGAGAGATGTCTATGTACTCTCTATGTGCTTGAATTTACTCAGGTTCAACTTGTGTCCCAGTATATGGTCTATCTTCGAGTATGTGCCAGGGGGGCTTGAAAATAATGTGAATTATTTCACATTTGGGTGAAAAGCTCTGAAAATATCAGGTCAAGTTGTCCAATTGTGCTGTTTAGATCTGTAGCCTCCTTATTAAGTTTCCTTCCCTGTGATCTGTCTTTTTCAGAGTGGTGTATTAAAGTCACCAACTATAATTATTGAGCCTGTGGTTTCTTTTTTCATTTTGGGAGGTGTTTGATTTATGAATTTTGTGGGCCTCTTGTTGGACTCGTATATATTTATTATGCTCACTGGTTCTTGGTCTACTGTTCCCTAGAGCATTTTATAGTGCCCCTCCTTGTCTCTTGCTATGGCTTGTACCTTGAGATCAATTTTGTCAGAGATTAAGATTGCTACCCCTGCTTTTTTTGCATAGACATTTGCTTAGTATATTTTTCTCAATCCTTTAATTCTAACCTGTTTTTGTCTGCAAGCTTGAGATGTGTCTCCTGTAGGCAGTAGATTGATGTGTCATGTTTTCTGAGCCAGTCTGTTAGCCTGTATTTTAAAGCCTGAGTTCAGTCCACTGATATTCAGTGCTGTGACATCCATCTGCGGACTCTCTGATATCATCTTGTACCTTTTGTGTTGCGTGTTTTCCTCCCTACCTATCAGTTTGTGTTGTGTGTGTGTGTGGTTCATTCTTGTCTTCTTTCCACTATTGAGCTAATGCTATCCTGGGGACTGTTTTCTCTTTGTCGCCCTATGGGTGGAGTTGTTCTATGAGACGGTCTCTTATTTGCACTCGGTGAGTGTTGATCTTCTTTCCATACTGGCAGGGATCTTTCTTAGGGATGAGTTTCTTTTTATGCATTCTTTGAGTTTTTCCTTGTCTGGGAAGACTCTTCTCCATCTATCTTAATAGATAATTTGGCTGAGTATAGTATTCTTGGGTTTGTGTTATTTTCCTTCAGTTTTTGAAATATATTACTCCACTCCCTCCTTTTCTTCACCATTTTTGCTGATAGGTCTGAACATATTCTTATTTGGGTACCTTTATAGGTGACTATTTGTTTTTCCCTAGCTGCTCTTATGATTTTCTCCTTTTCCTCATAGTTGGATAATTTAACTATTGTGTGTCTTGGTGACTTCTTCTTGGGATTCAGTCTGACTGGTGTTCTTTCAGCTTCCTGAATTGTTGCCTAATTTTCATTTAGTAAGCTGGAGACGTTTTTCTCTAAGAATTCACTCGCTATTTTTGCTGTTGATTACTTTGTTGTGTTTTGTTCTGGTAGTCCAATTATTCTAATATGTTCCTCTTAATAGCATCAGGCATGGCTCTCAGGTTTTCTTCAGCTTCTCTGATGGTATTATTTGACTGCTTTTCCTGTACGTTGAGGTCTGCTTCATTATTCTCTAAGTCACTGGTGTGATTCTCTGCTTCCTCATGTCTGTTGACAAAGTCTGTTAATTTGCTACTGGATTTTGTTGTTTTATTCCTTAATTCTTGAATTTCTCTTTGGTGCATTGCCTTCATGTCCTCTATCATTTCATCCTTTTTCTGTATTGCTTCCCTCATATCCTGTATGACTCCAAGCAAAATTCTGAAAATGTATTTCTGTGACAGGTCAATGTCTGCTTCTATGCCCATTAGTAGGTGTATGCCTTCTTCCAGCATTGTTTTCTGTTTCTCATGCTTCTTCGTTTAGGCTGTTGATGCTGGTTGCTGTTTCTGTGTTGTTTTAGAGGAGCCCAACACCAACTTCCAGTGTTGAAGAACACTGGGCTCTCCCTTGGGGGACTCATATGAGTGCTTCTATGAACTACCTGCAGGTACTTGAACTGGGGGGGAGGGTGTCCAGGCTACTGCTGTATCTTCCTGTGGTTTCACTCTTACCTTAGCCAATGATTATTTCATTATTTGGAATGTGAGTTGGATAGTCCTCTCACTGGATGCTGGTTGGGAGTCCACAAGGATGGCATTTCACTGGCTGATCCCCCAGTAAGCTATAGTGGTGTGTCTCACAGGACTTGGAGCACCTCGGGTGGTGTGTGGTGTTTACCTCTGCAACTGGAGTGCCACAGAGTGTGCGTGGGTGCACGCTCCTTGGTGTAGAACACTGTAGATGGCAGGCAGAATTACCCTAGTAGGAGAGATCTTCATGGAGGTTGGGAGGATATTCCTGCAGTAGTGTGGAGCACCATAGATGGTGGGCAGGAGTTCCTCCAGTCACTTGTAGGGTCTTCGGGTATAGGCGGGAGTTCCCCAAGCTGTTTGAAGGAGAGATTCCCCCAGCCACTTGGGGTATGGTGGAGGATGGTCATGATTTCCCCAGCTGCATATAAAATCAACAAGTCTGGGTGGGAGCTCCTCCAACTGGGCCGTCAAGAGTTGAGCTAGGTGGAGAGGAGTGGCCTGGAGGTCAACCGTGGCTTGTGAAAGGAGGAGAGGGAGAAGAGAAGAAAAAGAGAGAAAGGAGAAAACAAAGACAAGAGCAAAAATTAAAATAAAACTAACACACACACAAAATGGAAAGAGAAAACAAAAGTAAAAATAGTCAAAAAAAGAGAAAACAACAGAAAAGGAAAAATGAATCTGCTGAAACTGTGGTGAGAAGAGACAGAAGAAGAGGGACAAAAGAAGAAAAAGTGAAAGAAAGAAAAAAAAAAGAGAGAGATTCCTGAGCCCAGTGCCTTGCTGTGTGCAGCACTGTCATAGGGGACAGGCTGTAGCTCTCACCACTGGGTGCACAGAGTTCCCTAGGCAGAGGGTAGGGGGCTACAAACCAGCAGTAGCATGTGGAAGGAAAGAGAGGGAGAGGAGAGAAGTAGAAAAGAAGAAAAAAGAGAGAAGAAAGAAAGAAAAAGAAAAGAATAAGAAAGAAGGGGAAAAACACAACTGTGCTTGCTAAGATTGACCATGGTGGGAAAGAGAGAAGAAAAAGAGTAAAGAGACAGCTGAACCCTGATCACCTGAACGTGGGGCCAGAGCGGTTTAAACCCTGCCCCAAGGTGGCAGGTTGCTGTGCCCTTTTAGTACAGGGCCCTACCAGTGCTGGGTGAAATTGCCCTAGTTGGCAAGATCACCGTAGAGGCCAGACTGAGGTTTCCTCAGCAGCGTGGAATGGTATAGAGGGCTGTCACAGCTGCCCTGTGGTGTGCAGCACTCCCACAGAAGGCAGGCTAGAGTTCACCCTGCTATTTGGCTTGAGTTGTCCTAGGTGGAGGGTAGTGGCCCTGAAGCCTGCAGTGGCTTATGAAAGGAAAGAGAGGGAGAGAAGAGCAAAAAGAGAGACAAACAAGGAAAAAGAAAGAAAAAGAGGGGAAAAAACAAAACAAAACTGAACCTGTTGAGACTGACTGTGGTGGGAATGAGATGGGAGAGAGAATAAAGAGAGAAGAAAAAGAATAGTAAGTAACGAGATAACTGAGACTTGATTGCCTGGCTGTGCAGCTGGAGGAGGTTCAACCCTGCTTCAGGGTAGCAGGGTGGTGTGCCTTCTTAGTATAGGGTCCCACAGATGCTGGGCGGAATTACCCTCAAAGGCAATATCACAGCAGAGGCCAGGCAGTGGTTCCCGCAGTGGTGTTGAGTGCTGGAGATCACTGGTATAGCTGCCTTGTGCTGTATGCAGCACTGCAGCAGGTGCGGGGAGTTCCCTCAGTCCCATGTAAGATCCCAGGACTGGGAGGGGATCCCTCAGTCACCCGGAGCACAGGTAGGACCTCCCCAGCTGCATGTAGGATCACTGAGGGCAGACAGTAGTTCCCCCCTTTGGACTGTGGAGTTGTCCTAACTTGTGCCAAGACTGCTGATACCCTAAAAATTCAGAGGGCCCCCTCCCCGCCCCCCATACCAGCTGGAATTGAATTAAGTTATTCTGAAACTGAGGCTCGCTCCAGGAGGTCTTTGTTACGTGGAAAGCCTCTGAGCTCTGTATCTTCTGGCATTCCTTAGCATGGGCTCCCTTATTATACCAATGTATGTTAAATATGCATTCTACCAGTTGTCTTGGAGTTATACAATGAGCCTGGGATTTCAGTTTCCACCAAGAAAATATTTTTCTCTCTCTCTTTTTATATTGGGCTTATGGCCTGATTTTGGGGGCTGTCACACTGACCTCCAGAGGAGGAGATCTAGCTTATCAGAGAGGTTATTTTTCTTCTCAGCCAACTGTAACTGAATTTGCCCCCTGACTATGACCACCCACTTATTTTGTGCCACAATGAGATCTGACTCAGGTAAATTTCCTTATATATTTTCAATTGCTCCAAATCTATGGCTACCCACTGACCCCGGTCCCCTGATTATGAGGTCAAGGCAGCTAACAGTGCTGGGAGCTCTGGGGTGGGGTCCTGTGACTAGCTTTCAGAGGTTCTCCTCGAGTCTGGGATTATGTCCACTTTTGGGCGTCAGCCTGGGGAAATCACTACTCGCTACTGGACTAGGGCACTGGTAGATGCTTGACTGGAGCCCACGAAACCAGCACACAGAACCAAGAGAGTGATTCAATGCATTCTTGGTCCATTTTGTGAGTAAAAATCAAACAAAGAGGGATTCAGACAAGACCCTAGTGCCCTAATTCTAATTTTCAGAACTCTGCCTCCCATTCTCCTTCACCTTGCCTTCCAATTTTCTGGTCTGGTAGCAGGAGCTCCGGGCGGGTAAATCTAACTGGACGCCATCTTCTTCCATCTCCAGATTTAAAATCTTAAGTGACAAAACATTGCTGAAGAAATCAATCTGGGGGAAAGGGACATGTTTGATCAGAGCACACAGGATTAAAAAAAAAAAGGAAATCAATGAGGATTCGAAATAAGGCAACAATTTCAATAACACTCATTCACTAAGGAAAAGCCATACCTACAGAACTAAGACATGTCACACAAAGCAGAGAAATTATGAAAACTGCAAATATGTAGTATTCTTAAGTTGCCAATTATTAGGCATCCTCAAAAGCAATAGAAATTTGCACCAAAGTCCAGTGATTTCAAAGTTCACAACCTTGGGATAGCCGCCCTCTAGAGAATTTCAGCTTTAAGTGCAAGGGAGTAGCTCATCCCCTTCCTCTAATCTGCAACAGGTGTGTTTAAGGTAAGTCCAGTACACTTCGTGGGATTTCCAGATCAAGTCCTTCTGATGTGACCTATGAAGAATGCTGTACACCTTGAAAGCACAAAATCTAAAATCCAGGTAATCTGTAGTATGAGGTTGGATCACCAAAAGCAGAAAAGACATTTGGTCCAAATTGCATGATTAGCAACATAATATAGGGTGGATTCTCCCACTGGGGTCTATACAAGTAATGTTAAGCATGTTCCCCAGGGGTAGATGGGAAATTTTCTCCTCAGAGAGAGAGAGTGGTATCCCTACCTACTCGGACCATGAATTTCCATGGAAATCTATTTAACACGATTGTAGGAGTGTCTATTAAATTAGGGTCAAGGTGGAATAATGCTATATGGTCCTCACCCACTCCCTACTCAGTGAAAACATGACCCTGGCTGAGGTGAGACCTCCTCTGAAGAAGTGGGTTGTAAGATGTACAAGGTCGTTCAGTACATCCTTCAGAAACAGTAACAGGAGTAATGGTGCCCTGAGGGATGGGAAGAGGGCAGGGTGGGGGTGGGGGGAAGGGAGAGCTGATAGCATGGATGATTGTATAACTCCATTCTATGGGATTGAACAACAGAATTGTATGTGAATAGATATATTGGATTGTGTAAGATATAGCAAAAAAAAAAAAAAGAAGAGAAAAAGAAAGAATAAGGGTTCCTAGGGGGTATGATAGGGGAGAAAGGGGACAAAAGAAAGCAATCAAGGAGTTCAAGAAAAAGTAAAATGTTTTGAAACTGATTGTGGTAGCAATTGTACAATACTGCTTGATGTGATTAAACTATGGAATGTTTTGATCCCTGTAAGAGCTCCCAATAAAATGATTAAAAGAAAAGAAGAAAATGATAAATGGATCAGAGCCATTAGACAGACACATCATAACATTTCTTGGGAGACCAGATTAAATGATTGAGAGACCAGGCCTGAACCCAAATGACTAGTCTTATTTTCTTTTTTGGATGCTGCTTCTTTAAACAAACAGAATTCTTCATAGAGCACAATGCTCAGAGCAAAAGAGTCCCTGCTTTCTTCTGGCTCATCATCTAAATTCAAAATGGCTTTTGAGCACCGATTTCTTGCTTTCTTCTGTTTTTAAGACCCAAAGTTTAAAAAGAGTGTCTAGGGGTAAATGGTTTGCTCACAAGTTCACTCAATTTCCAGAAGAGCCAGGGATAGAATGGAAATATTACCAAGATTTGACTGCTTTAACAATAAACATTTTTTAGATATGTTAAAATGGAAGATGCCACCTAGGATGCTTCCAGACTAGCAGTGACTGTGGAGAAAACACTTGAAGCACTTTGGGGTAGCATTTTTTTTAAACCCCAAACTCTTAAATCTTGTATTCCTCCAAGCATTATCAGCTCAGTTCAGCCAGGCCATCTGCTCAGATACATTTGCCATTGGCAAGGCATTTTCACTATTGGACGTTTGTGTCCAGGATAGTCCTCAATGGGAGAAGCATGAGTTCACATGGAATCTTTGCTCATTACTCAGGCTTGCAACATGAATCTCCCAGGAGAGGCAGCGATTTTGATGCTGGAAAATATCCTGTGAAGAATAGCCTCAGCTATGTCTCAAGCTGCTTTCAGACCTAAGAAAACGTTCTACCAGCTTCCAGAACATTCTGGTCTGTTTCTGGAATCTATTTGATATAAGGTTTGACATGTCACAAAGAAATACATTCCTAAGCTATCCTTAGAAGAGTTCATTTATGTTTTGAAGTGAAATCAAGTGCGAGATGGGTGGGCCAGGGGTGGGGGCAATAAGGAGAAAGGAGGCTGCAGGAGAGGAACATAGAGAGGATGGGGGGAACCTGGGAGAAAATCTATCTTCTCTGATAAATTATACTTAAGAAAAAGACCAGAAGTTGGACCTTAGATGAGTCCTCACAGGCTTTTAAGAACCCAGTTTTCTACTCACCAAAATAGGGTGTAGGAAATTGTTTTTTTGAATGATGGACCAGTTGATGTAGGTGTCCTCTAAGAGCATTGTTCTGGTCTCCCCGTGACAGTGACTGATTCCTTCAAGGTGTTTGGTTATGTCTGAGAAGTTTCCATTACTTGCCCCCTGTATGCTTTACCATATTTATGGATGTATTTTCAGCAACAGTAATCGCCTATGTACAAATATTCTATGTTGAACCTATGTATATTTGTCTACCTGACACCTTAAGGCAGGTCACGCCACTCTTTGGTTTGGGTTTGTGGCCTCTGCTACTGGAAATAGGCAGGTGACCTACTATTTCCCACTGCTGCTGGACCCCACCCCTTTGTTTTCCTACAGTTGGGTCTTATGTCTTTTGACACGGGGAGAGTGTTTTTGTTCTTTTTCAAAAATCACTTTGTAGTTTTAAAGGAATTATGAATTCAATTCTGCCCAGTTTGGTGTTATTTCATAAGTCTTCTGAGCAGCCCAGTCTGAAAGAATGCCTAGAAAAATAAGGTACTTAATAGACCCAGAATAATTGGCACCCATATGCTTCCTGATTTAAAAATTCTCATTGTTCTCCAGAGGGGATTGAGCATTCCTTAAATGATCTGTAGATGAGTCCAGCAGCTGTAAGGAGACGGCAGCCACTGGGGAGGGGAGGCAATGTCTGTCTCCCTAGGTAACTTCGGTCTATAACCTGGCAGTTGGCTGCAGAAGAGGCTCATTTTGAGCCGTCTGCTTGTTTGAGGTTTGGGTTCAGGTTACCTTTAGAAGAGGTCTTGATGACATTAGATGAGCATTGGCAATCACTAAGACCCAGGTAATGCTTGGCATTGTACAAAAGGTTTGGGTTCTGTGGGAGACTACTGTATTTCCCAAAGACGGTTACAAAACTCCTTACTGTTCCATGTGCCCCTGGAAATGTTTCTATTTCTTTGTCCCTTCTCCCAGCAAAGGTAAACTCTGTTGTCCTTCCCCTTGCCTCTGGGCTGGCTCTATGACTTTCTTTGACCAATAGGAGAAGGAGCCCTTGTGGTACAAATAGTTAAATCCTTGGCTACTATTCTAAAGGTTAATAGTTGGAATCCATCCAGCAACTCCATAGGAGAAAGACCTGGTGGCCTCTCATCAAGATGACAGTGTATGGGATGGTTTCATTCTGTCACGTGGAGTTACCATGAGTTGGAATTGAATTGGTGACAACAATAGAACCATAAGTGTTACACCAGAGGCTAGGCTGTAGGTGCCCTTGAGATTTTCCCTTTCACTCTCTTGGAGCCCCAAGTCACCCTATGAGTACACAGGAGTCAAGTTCCCCTGCTGGAGCAAACACCTGAAGAAAGAGAGGTCCTAGTGAATGAGAGTCCATAAGAGAAGGGACATCTTGGAGGATGGACTACCATGAGAAAAAAGTGGGCCCAGCTGAGGGATGGAGTTGTGGGGATGGCCATGTGATCTTTCGGACAAAATTGAAACCATGAAAGAACCCAGACACACCACCACATGGGACTGAACCCTGGGCAGCCAGCCCACACATGATAAAAAGCCTGTGCCTTCAAACTATTAAATTGTGGGGTCTTTTGTTGTAGATAAAAGTTTACCTGAGTTCCAATTCAAATCCTGACCTGGCTGATTGTGTGTGGGCACACTGATTTGGTTTCACTCTCATATGTGAAATGGTCAGCAATGCCTATTCAATAGAATGCATAGTAAACGTTCCAGGGTGCCTTCACAGTCAAACCTCTTATTTGAAATTGCCCACATCCCAATGGTAAGTTGGGGCCTAGGTGTTCACGAATAGGAACAGAGAACTACCTGCCATGGAGCTGACTTCCACTTACACCAACGCTTTGAGCAGAACAAACCTCGGGCTGGCCTGGTCCTGTGGCATTCCCATTCGTGGCCATGTTAGAGTCTAGTCGTACAGCTATTGTATTCATCTGTCCATCTCAGAGGTCTCCCTCATACCTGAGTTTCCTTAAAATTCATTGCTGCTGAGCCATCTTGACTCATAGAGACCCTATAAGATAAAGTAGAATATGGGATTTTCTATGTTGTAATCACTGGTCTCTCTGTTGAGTCCAGTCATTTGAACAGAACAAGGGGACGGTAGTTCATGGTTTCAAGTCACAGCAAGGTATACAGTAGGCTTGTATACTTTCAACAAATTTATTCAATCTGTATGCTGAGCAAATAATACGAGAAGCTGGATTGTATGAAGAAGAATGTAGCATCAGGGTTGGAGGAAGATTGATTAACCTGTGACATGCAGATGGCACGCGCTTGCTGAAAGCCAAGAAGACTTGAACTGCTGCTTATTGATGCAGATGAAATACTAGCGCCTTCAATATGGATTACACTTCAATGTAAAGAAAACAAAGCTTCTCACAACAAGGAGCATCAAGACAAAAGGAGAAACAATGGAAGTTGTGAAGAGTTTCACTTTACTTGGGTTCACAATCAATGTCCATGGAAACAGCAGTCAAGAAATAATCTTAAAAATGTACTGCATTTGGAAAATCTGCTGCAAAAGACCCATTTAGAGCAATAAAAAGAAAAGGTGTTACTTGGAAGGACAAGGTGTACCTGACCCAAACTATGGCATTTTCAGTTTCCTCATATGCATGCGAAAGCTAGTCAATGAATAAGCATGACTGGAGAAGTGTGCATTTGAATTACAGTGTTGGTGATGGATGATGAATATACCGTGGACTGCCAGCCAGATGAATGAATACATTTGTCTGGGAAGAAGAACAGCCAGAATGCTCCTTAGAAAGAAAGATGGTGAGACTTGGTCTTCTTTATGGTGGACATATTATCAGGAGGGCCCAGGTCCTAGAGGATATAATCCTTGGTGAAGTGGAAGGTAACAGAAATAGGGGAAGATTCTCAATGCGATGCACTCACCCAGTTGTTGCAAGGATGGGCATACCAATGACTATATGGATGGTACGGGTCTGGGCCGTGATTTGTTCTGTTGTAGAGAGGGTCGAGATGAGTTAGCAATGACTCAATGGTAACTAACAGCAGCAACAATAATCTTTTAAAAAAATCATTTTATTGGGGGCTCATAAAGCTCTTATCGCAATCAACACATACACCCATTGTGTCAAGCACATTTGTACATTTGTTGCCATCACCATTTTCAAAACATTTTCTTTCTACTTGAGCCCTAGGTATCAGTTCTTAATTTTCCCCCTCCCTCCCTCAGGGACTCTTAATCATTTATAAATTATTATTTTTTCATGTCATACACTGAAGTCTCCTTTCACCCACTTTTTTATTGTCCATCTCCCAAGGAGGGGGTTATATGTAGATCATCGTGATCAGTTCCCCTTTTCTCTCCCCACCTTCTCCTTCCCCTCCTGGTATCACTACTCTCATTATTGGTCCTGAGGGTTTTATCTGTCTTGGATACCCCATGTTTCTAGCTCTTATCTGTACCCGGGTACATGCTCTGGTCTAGCTGGATTTATAAGGTAGAATTGGGATCATGATAGTGGGGGGAGAGGGAGGAAGCATTAAAGAACTAGAGGAAAGATGTAGGTTTCATTGGTGCTCCACTGCACCCTGACTCATCCTCTCCCCATGACCCTTCTGTAAGGGGATGTCCAATTGCCTAAAGATGGACTTTGGGTCTCCACACGACACCCCCCCTCATTCACATTGATAGGATTTTTTGTTCTGGGTCTTTGATGCCTGATACCTGATCCCATCGACACCTCATGATCACACAGGCTGGTGTGCTTCTTCCATGTGGACTTTGCTGCTTCTCAGCTAGATGGCCGCTTGTTTATCTTCAAGCCTTTAAGACCCCAGGTGCTATATCTTTTGATAGCTGAGCACCATCAGTTTTCTTCACCATATTTGCTATGCATTCATTTTGCTTCAGCGATCGTGTTGGGAAGGTGAGTATCACGGAATGCTTGGTTGTTAGAACAAAGTGTTCTTGCAAGCAACAATAATCTTCATAGGAGCAGACTGTCAAATCTTTCTCCCTTGGATCTGCTGGTGAGTTTATACTGCCAACCCTTCAGTTAGGAGCTTAGCACTTAACCAATGTGCCACTAGAGCTCTTTTGTCCTCCCTTACTTTACCAAAGGCATATAATGTCCTCCTCTACTGGGCATGCTATCAGGAGAGACCAGACTTGATCCCTCTTGATGATGTGTCCAAAGACATTGAGTCACGTTGTGATCCATAAGGTTTTTTATGGAATAATTTTTAGAAGTTGATTTCTAGGCCTTTTTGGCTTGTTCCCATTCGAAATAGAGTGGTTTAGCTTTCAGAAGCACAGGAAAACACAAATCACATTACTGACATATGAGTGGTGGTCCATAAATACATCACATAGTTTATTTTCAATGTCTTCCATAGATGGTTTGATTAGAGAATGGTACGTGGATCTGAATGAACTACTAAGCTACTTAGGCTGTTTGATTCAGTCTTGAGATTGCGTACTAATAAAGAGATCAGAGTCAGAGATTTGATCCTGCATCTGTCAGGCCACAACCAGAACCACACCAATGATGAGAGTATTAGGCAAAACCAATGACACTCGTGTATGTGTGAGAAAGAACTGTCTCTCAGGAGGGAGTGGCCCACACAGCTGCAGAAGTGGATAAGCTCAGTGCAGTTTAAGTCCGTGGGTCACATGTTAAGCTAGAGGCCCTGACTCAGGCAACCACTGGGCTGATAAATACGGAAGCATGAAGATGAACCAGGAAGCAAGCTGCTGGTGGCCAAGTCTAATGAATCCACTGTTGGCAGGCAACATGGCGGGTCAGCAGCTCAAGTTCCGAGAGAACAGATGCAGGATCCAGTAGCAAGGAGAGGGAGTGAGGACACAGCTTCTATTTATATATATGGCACAGGCCACCGTCCCAAGGACACATCATCAGGCTTTGACTTCACTAACGGGTTGCTCTCCACCCTAATTTTCCCACAGCTGCTGAACTGACCACAGCAATCCCAGCATCAGGTTGTTTACCTTATGTGATGGCACATCAGGGGGGTGGGGGATCACCTGCCAAATGACTAAGAAAAGCTGAACTAGCGCAGGGTTTCTCATATGAGCTGAAGCTAAGTCTGAGTTGGTTCCCCTGCAATTAAAAGAGATCGACTCAAGATGCAACCTAATCTTGTAGATTACACCCTACCTCATTAGCATAACTTCTTTTAATTCTGTCTCACTAACACCATATAGTCAGAGAAGCTGGATTATATGCACTAGAATGAGGTATTACAATTGGAGGAAGGCTTATGAACAACCTGTGATAGGCAGATGACACAACCTTGCTTGCTGAGAGTGAGGACTTGAAGCACGTGCTGATGAGGATCAAGGATTGCAGCCTTCATTATAGATTATGACTCCATGTGAAGAAGACCAACATCCTCACAACCGGACCTATTAGTAACATCATGATGAGAGGAAAAAAGATCGAAGTTTCTAAGGATTTTGTCTTGTGGATTTTTATCCACAATAAAGTTTTATGGGAGCAGCAGTCAAGCGATCAAATGATATTTCGTTGGGTAAATCTGCTGCATGAGACCTCTTTAGAGTATTGAAAAGTAAGGATGTTACAAAGATGTTGATAGCAAGATTCATGTATGATATAGGGAAAAGTATCAGAGCTTAAATTGTGAACACCTAATTTGTAGAAGGTTGCGGAGGTCAGTGGGAAATGAAATCTGCAGAGTGCCTAGTCAGAGGAAGTCTCCAGCAGGTTCCCTCTGGCCACAGGCAAGGGCTCAAACAGCTCTCCTGTAAGACAGACTAGTGTAAACTTGATCACGATGGATCAAACACCGTATAATGTGATACTCGGTCAGTTGACCTCCCTCTCACCTACTTTGGGCATGTTATCAGGAGCGAGCAGACCCTGGGGAAGGATCCGATGCTTGGCAAACTGCAGGGGCAGAGAACGAGAGGACGGCCCTCAGGGAGACGGAGTAACACATTGGCTGCAGCAGTGGGCTCACACATACCAACAATTATGAGGGTGACTCAGGACTGAGTGGTGTTAGATTCTGTTGGCCATAGGGTCACTGTGGTTCCAAACCAAACTGATGGCCTCTAACAGTGTTATAAAAACACCAAAACAAATGTACTGCCATGGACTGGACTCGTGGCGGCCTGAGAGGACAGAGTAGAACCCCGGCATAGGGTTTCCACATTTTTCAGTCTTTACAGACAGATCAACTCGGAATTCCAGCTTGTAGAGGCTGCTAGTTTTGAACCACTAACCTTTTAGTAAGCAGTCCAATGCTTAACCCACTGTACCACTAGGTCTCCTAACCTGATGGCCAGAGTTCCAGTATAAACCAGTTTTTGAGCCAGTGTAGTTGAGAAAAACGAACCTGGAGACCTTCTTTCTCAGCTTCCCTTTAGGGCAGCTGTCTTCCCCCTGCTTGGCTTCCAGGGCCTGGGGAGGCGTGGTAATGTGTCTGATGTGGACTGCTCCCTCCCCTGAGAATGCCCTCGGAATAATGTGGAAACTAAGCACCACACAGGGAAGCGCTGGCTCTGGGGTGCTTTCTGGGCATGAATGACCCAGAGCAGGATTTTTCCAGATTTGCAGCCTCTAACGGGACGTTTTACAGGTTGGCTGCAGAGCAAGTATTCTTAATCTCTGGAAAAAAAGGCATCATCATACTTGGATAATATTTTCCTAACCTTCACTAAGCACCAAGAGGAAGTTGTGGGAGCATAATAAAATATATTCTCATTTGTATAAAAACTTTCCCTCCTGGTTTGGAGTGATTGTTCAACTTAAAAAAAACAAAACCAGTAATGTGGCTTTGTGAAAATGATTTTACCACTGCCAAGCCTTGGCTGTCTTATCTGCAGAATTAAGACAGTAGTTACTTATGCCTCCTGGGCTTGCTTGAAGGAGCCCTGGTGGATCAGTGGATTAAGCATAGGGCTGCTAACACAAAGGTCAGCAGTTTGAAGCCACCAGCCACTCTGTGAATGAAAGATGTGGCGCTCTGCTTCCATAAAGATAGAGAGACAGCCTTGGGAATCCTGTGGGAGCTGTTCTACTGTGTTCTATAGAGGTCCCTGTGAATTAGACTTGACCATAATGGGTTTGGTACTTTGAGTTTGCTGTTATGCACATTCTACCGAGGGTGACTTTGAAGAACAGAGATTTATTTTTGTGCAAATCAGGATCTTGGCGTGTCAATTCCCTTCTTGGTTCCTTGGCTTGCCGACGATCTCCACAAGGCTTCTGTCTTTCCATAAAGAGTTACTGTCTTCGGTTACCCTGCCCCATAAGATCCCTATGATTCAGCATTGACTCAGTGGCAATTAGATTTTTTTTCTTTAGTTTATTCTGATATGATTCCATTACCATAACAAAAGGAATCCTCTTCCCCCAAGCCTCCCCCCAGTCCCCCCGTCTGGTCATGTTTGTGGTTATTGGGGTTAGAATGACAAAATAGACTTTGGGGACACAGTTCAGTCCACAACAGAGCCCCCAGGAAGGTTCAAGTTTCCCTTCTGTCACTTGCCTTTGAACCCTTTCCCCTTTTTCATCAACCTTCTCTGCTGAATGGACAGGAGCCAAAGAACGCAAACCTCTCAATTCTGATATTTGTAGGGGCCTCTGGTTATGGGTAAAGGAGCCATGGTGGTGTTGTGATTACCTGTTGGGCTGCTAACTACAAGGTCAGCAATTCAAACCCACCAGCTGCTCTGCGGGAGAAAGATGAGGCTTTCTACTCCTGCAGAAGTTTTACCGCCTTGGACACCCACAGCGGCAGTTCCACCCAGTCCTCTAGGGCTCCTCTGAGTTGGGATCAACGCGAAGTCAGGGAGGTTCTGGCTGGAGGTGTTATTTGGATTACTTGTGAAGTTCAATTTCTGGTGTTCTCCACCACCACCCTCCTCGCCCCCACGATCACGAATGCTGAGCTCAGTTGGGTCCATGCAGATGGAGGGATGAAAGAGCCTAGGAAAGTCCGGGAGTCCGGCCAGCCTGGCTGCTTCGTCTGTCAGAGCTGAGACTTCCCTTTGGGAGTTCTCACCACATTGATGGGGTCTGCCCGCCAAACCTACTAGGCTGGAAACCAACTGTGCATCCTCCGAGACTGACACTGTGCCTGCCGAATGGGAGGGAGGTTTGTCCATTGTGATAGTTGTATAATCGTTTGTCAATTTGAGGATTAAGAATGAAGGGGTGGAGTCTAGTCTGTCACTGGGATAATAGCCAATGAAGCCTCTGTGTGGGCATGGACTTCTCCTGAGGATTCTGGGAATTCCTGGATTTCCTCCTTGGAGGCGGGAGACTCTCTCTGCTCACTCCCTTGGAGATGCTCTACAGACAAGACACATGGTACTGCATCCTGGGAGCTGAGGAAGCCACGTGGACCTACCCAGAAGCAACCAGACCCCTGAAAATTGGAGAAGCCAAGTGGAGACCCAGGCCAGTGCTAGGATGCTTATAATGCCACTGGATCCAAAGACTTTCTACCCACTGGCCTGTGATCATCCTGCATTTGGCGTCATTGCATGTGTTTCGTGAGTCTGAAGAGGAATTTACAGACTGGTACTGAACCTATGGGCTAATATTGGACTTATGGACTTGATCTGGACTGGGCTGGGATGTTTTCTTAATGTACAATTGCTCTTGGATGTAAAGTTCTCTCTTTCACACATATGAGTGTCTCTGGATTTGTTTCTCTAGTCTACCCAGACTAACACAATGAATCAGACAGCTGAGCTTGAGATGTGTCTCTCTGCCATTTCCTTGTGGGTTCCTTTGAGGTAAATCACTTAACCTCACTCTTTTCACCTGGAAAGTGGGAGGGTTGAACGGATTTTTCTGATCTCACTGACTTCCTGTCAAGTTCAAACCAGGACTTCCAAACAGTTCATTCCAGTTGAACCCCATGCCAGAAATTCTAACAAGATCCCCAGGGGAATTTCTGAGAGATCTTCTCATAGATCTTCTATTTCTTTGTCTTCCTCTGTGGGGCTTCACAGGAAGACCAGAGCTCCCTCCTCACCTGTCTAAAGCACAGATGCTGTCTTGCTCAAAGGCTTTGGGTGTAGACCCTTGTAGACCGGAGGATCTTGTTAAAGTGTAGATTCTGATTCAGTATTTCAGAGGCAAAAAGGCAAAATCTCAGCAGGCTGTTGCATTGACACGGGCTGTGGAAGTTAAGGGTGAATCTGTCATAACCTTGGATCGTGCATGAGCTGAGAATAAGCTTGGAACAGCCATGCCTGGGAGGCATACCTGGTTAGTCTTACGTAGGCACATTAAGAGGATACAAGGTTCAGGGGAGGGAACTAGGGTCCAACCCCCACTCCCACCCCTTGGAGGAGGTACGTGGGCTTGTGTCATGGTCCTGTCCTGTCATCCTCTCAGGTGGACTCATGTCTTTGGGAGAAGGTGATGGTGGTGTCCAAGTGGTCACCAGGAAGAAACACGGGCATCATTTGGGTTTGAGGAGGAAATAGGAACTCTACGGTGGTTGGAATTGGGAAGAGATCAGAAGCTCACTGGTTAGGGCTTTCTGTTCACAGCTGAAGGGGTGTAGTGTCAGGATCCTGAGTGCACCCCAGGGCTGACAGGACATATGGGTGGGTGTGCAAGAAAGGGTGGAATCTCCCATAACCTTGGATAGTGGCAGGTGGGCATGGCCACTCTTAAGTTCCCTTACCCTCAGCATGGAGGACACAAGCTGTGTTGTCAAAAGGTTGTAACATACTGTTATAGAGACACCACACATTCAGGAATACACATTACCAAGAAGTTAAAAATCAAGAGGAGGTTTTCGTGACCGAAAACCTACATGATATTAAAATAATAAGAATACCAATGGTGGTTGAGTGGTAGAATGCTCACCTTCCAGGCTGAAGACCAGGGTTCCATTCCCAGCCAATGCACTTCATGCACAACCACCTCTTGATTTTTAACAAGCTCCCACCGTGCTGCTCTGATGCTGATCAGATTTCAGCAGCACTTCCTGACTCACGTAGACAAGGAAGAGAGGCCCGGCACTGGACTTCTGCACAATCATCAATGAAAGCCCTATGGATTCTACTGGTACTGGGCACCGGGTTGCCGTGTGACTCGGGGTCAACTGGGAAGCCCCTGATAACAGGTCGATTTAGTCCCTATGGGAAGATAACCATGCATTTGAGGTGATGGGATGTGCAGCTACATAGAGGATTTTTTAAAAAATCATTTTATTAGGGGCTCATACAACTCTGATCACAATCCATACATACTTCAATTGTGTAAAGCACATTTGTATATTCATTGCCCTCATCATTCTCAAAACATTTCCTCTCCACTTAAGCCCCCGG
>NW_022107431.1:8658541-8685499 GCF_000313985.2 Echinops telfairi
TGGTAGGGCATGATCAAGGGGAATGTAACAAAGAGGAAGTGCTGAAATCCTGGTGGGGACTGAGCATGATAGTGGGACAGGAGGAAAATCAAGGAGAAATAGAGGAAAGAGCTGGGAGGAAAAGGGCATTTATAGAGGTCTAGATAAAGACGTGCACATATGCAAATATATTTATATGAGGAAGGGGAAATAGATCTATGTGCCTATATTTATAGGTTTAATAAGCAAATGTGGTGAAGAAAGCTGATGGTGCCCAGTTATCAAAAGATATAGCGTCTGGGTCTTAAAAGCTTGAAGGTAAATAAGCGGCCATCTAGCTCAAAAGCAACAAAGCCCACATGGAAGAACATATCAGCCTGTGTGATCATGAGGTGTAGAATGGATCACTGAAGATAAATGGTTGCATAAGCAAATGTGGCGAAGAAAGCTGATGGTGCCTGGCTATCAAAAAGTATAGCGTCTGGGGTCTTAAAGGCTTGAGGATTTTTTTATATATCTGTTACATTCCAGAAAAAAGGGACAAATAATAAAAACAAATAAAAATTTTAAAGGAGGGTCACAGCTAAAAACAAAACAAAACAAAACCCAGATTCCATAGCCATCAGAGCTAAACACTGGTCCGAGTGGTTACAAAAGGAAGAAGAGTAAAATCGAAACTGATTTAGATTCCTTTGTGACAAATGAGCTAGTTTCCGTCAAGAAGACGAAAACAAAATATATAAAATAAACAAGCAAACACATAAATATAATCAGGCAAGCATGCTGCTTGAATTCATAGAGGCCAAACAATTTACCATTGTCTGATTGGAAAACGGTCTGGCTGGTTCCTTTATTGGATGTTGGCACAGCAAATAGCAAACACCTGAGCGTCTCATACAGCCATTGCCGAGGGCTGAGTTTCACCAGGGCTTAGTGTTCCACGGGGCTGGGGTGCCGGTGGGCAGGCAGGGAGGCATGTCTGAGCATCTTTCCACACACTCAACAGCTCCTTTCACCTGTCTGGCCAGGCTACCAAGGTCCCAGAGTGCAATGGGTTGACAAAGGAGACAAACACTAATGAGCATCCTGTAGCCATCAACAGGTAATTAATTGTCTGAGCTATGCAGCCCCTGGAGCAATACGGTTCAGGGATTGTATTTTAATAATCTTCCCTCTGTGTCTATTTAGAGAGAAGAATTATTCACTTTCAAGAATGTTCCAGCTGAGTGGAATGAAAAGAAGTCCTTAAAACATGAATTGTGTAGACATGCACTAGGGTTGGTTTTTCTTGAAGTTTTCAGTTGTGAATTTATCATAATAAATTTCCTATTACCTTTGAAAGATTTCTTTCCTCCAGATTTCAGTGTAAAGTCCACAACTCTAATTAACCCAACAAACCAACAACAACAAACCAATCCCAATGCCACTGGGTTGATTCTGACTCATAGTGACCCTACAGGTGACAGCAGCACTGGCCCCTCTGGATTTCTGAGGCTGTAAATCTCTTGGGGAGCAGAAAGTTTCAGCTATCTCCCTGGGAACCTGGTCAGTTCAAACTACTGACTTTGTGGATAGCAGCCGGGCCTGTAACCCACTCTGCCTTCAGGGCTCCTTTTGACATTAATTAGGTGGGGCCAATGTCACATCCACAATCAATGCTCACGGAGGCAGCAGGCAAGAGATCAAACGATGTACTGAGTTAGGTGAATCTGCTGCACAAACTCTCTTTACAGTGTTGAAAAGCAAGGACGTTACTTTGAGGACTAAGGTGCACCTGGTCCAAGCCACAGTAGTTTCACTCACCTCATATGCACGTGGACGTTGGACATTGAATAAGGAATACTAAAGAAGAATTGATGTAGCTGAATGATATTGAACAATATTGAAACAATATTGAGAATAGTGTGGACTGGCCGGCAAGAAAACGGGTCTGTCTTAGATGAAATGCAGTTAGGATGCTCCTTTGTGTCAAGTACTTGGGCCATGTTGTCAGGAGAAACCAGTCTCTGGAGAAATACATCATGCTTGGTAAAGTAGAGGAGCAGCAAGACATCAAAGGCCCCTGACAAGATGATAGACCGAGGGGCTGCAACCAAGGACCAACTGCTAAGGACAGTGGTGAAGACAGCCCAGGACTGAGCGGCTTCATTCTGTGGTACCTTGGCTCACTCCGGCTGAGACGGACTTGATGGCACCTGCTGGCAACAACAACAAAACAATAACCGCAACAGCGTCACGCTGACAAAGATAAAAAATGTATATGCTAAATCGTCGACTATCTTAAAAGGAAAACTTCAACACCCCTTTCTCTTGTGATTACTAAGTTCTGACTTTAATTTAACAATCTTGATACTAGGATAAGGAACCACAGTTCAAAGGAAAGGACTAGGGGAACTGTTTCTTAACAATCTGAAAAGTAGTGAACTTATTTTAAGAAATACTTGGTTCTTCAACAATATTAGGACTGGTTGCTTTGGCTCTTAAAAAATAATCCAGTGATGCTTGCTTTTGTTTAGCCCACTAATCTGTTTATAACCAGCTTATAGAACACCCAGCCTTGCCTGTTGATTGCTTCTCAATGGAGGTCGTGGTTGTTAGGTGCCCTCGAGCTGGTTCTGACCAGTGCTGACCGTGGGCACAGCAGAGTGACACAGTGCACAGCCCCGCACATCCTCACCATGGTTCCTGTGCTTGAGCCCATTGTTGCAACCACTGTGTCAGGCTGCCTCAGCAAGGGCCTTCCTCTCACACTGCCCTTCTACTTTCCCAAACATGAGGTCCTTCTCCAGAGACTGGCCTCTTCTGACAACAAGTCTCCAGCACATGAGATGAAGTCTTGCCATCTTTGCCTCGAAGGATAATGCTGGCTGTGCTTCTTAAAGACAGATGTGCCTGGCCACGGTACTTTCAATATTCATCTCCAGCACCACAATTCAAACACATCAATTTTTCTTTGGTCTTCCTTATTCAATGTCCAACTTTCACCTGCATATGAAGTCATTGGGGGGAAAAAAAGGAAGAAAATCCCATGGCTTGGGTGAGGCGCACCTGCTTTTCAATACTCTAAAGAGGTCTTGTGCAGCAGATTTATCTAATGCAACCAGATTTATCTAATGAGACTAATTTTTTCTCGTGACTGGTGACTGCTGCTTCCATGGGCATTGATTGTGGATCCAAGCAAGACAAAGTCCTTGACAGCTTCAACCTTTTCTCCATTTATCATGATATTACCTACTGGTCCAGTTGCGAGGATTATAGTCTACTTAACATTGAGTTGTGTAATAGTTTAGGTACTTTGGAGAAACAAATCCACAGCGACTCATGTATAAGAGAGAATTTTATGTAAAGAAAATGTGCATCACAAAAACATCCCAACCCAATGCTGTCCAAGCCCACAAGTCCAACATTAACCCATTAACCCAACACCAGTCCACAAAGCCCTCCACCTCACAAAACAGAGGCAATGATGCCGACTGCAGGAGGAAAGCTGAGTGAGTGAATGAACAAGCATCTCAGCACTAGCAGGGGTCTCCACACGTCTGCACCCAGGGCTGCATCGGGATAGGTCCATGTGACTTCTCCTTGGGGATGTCTTGTAGGAAGTCAATCTTGCAAGCTGAAGCAGGGAACTGCTAAGGCAGCTGCACCCGGTACAACCATCACAAAACAAGAGACCCGAGAACTAGAAAGGTGAGGCTCACCACCCATTTATCCCTCCGCCTTTCAATTATCCCCACATGTGATTATCGGCCAGGTTGGCACAATTAACTAACTCAAGTTGTAATCCATGCTGAAGGCTTCCATCCTTGATCTTCATCAGCAAATGCTTCAAGTCCTCCTCTCCGTCAGCAAGCAAGGTTGTGTCAGCTGCATACTGCAGGTTTTTAGTAAGCCTTCCTTCAATCCTCATGCTGCATTCTTCTTCATATAATCCGGTTTCTGGTGATTTGCTCAGCATACAGATTGAATAAGCATGGTGAGTTGATACAACTCTGATGCACACTTTTCCTGATTTTAAACCATGCAGTGTCCCCTTGTTCTGTTTGTATGACTGCCTCTTGATTCATGTACAAGTTGCGTGTGAGCACAATGAAGTGTTTTGGAATTCCCACTCTCCTCAAGGCTAACTACAGTTTGCTTTGGTCCACTCAGTCAAATGCCTTGACATAATCAACGAAACACAAGCAAACATCTTTCTGGTATTCTTTGTTTTCAGCCAAGTTCCATCTGACATCAGCAATGGCATCCCTTGTTTCAGCAAGACACTGATGAGGAACAGGAGAGGTTTCAGGCTGGGTTCACAAGAAAAGTGGAACAAAGGATATATCCAAAGATAGATCACAGGAATGATTAGTTTGGGTTAAAAGAAAGCAATTGGAGAAGTACTTATTTAAAAAGCTAACGTAAGTGGGAACCAGCCATTTGCCTTTTATTACCATCACCTGCGCCCAAGTTCTTGGTAGTCGGAGGTTGTCTCTTCTGCCCCATTTATCTCTCCCCAAGTCCCTCTTCTCCCATTCATGGGACCCACAGCTGCACGGGGGCTGGCCTTTGATGGGATTAACCATTGCACATGCACATGGCAGATTATATTTTCCAAGGCTTGCTGTGATATGCTGTAGAACCGTGTCACTCCTCCATCATGAGGCTGAGTACAAGCCCCTGGCTTCAACCCATCATGTCGGCCAAAAGTGACACTTTCTGCCTTTCCAGGGTAGGCCATGAAAAGGCCATGCGGCATCTATCTGCCTGGAGACTACGTGCTGTGGGGAAGCCCAAAGGGACCACTTGGCGAGACCTTAAGGTCACGTGGTGAAAGAGAGACAGGAGAGACAGTTCCTACCACTATCAAACCATCCTGCCCAACCTTTGTCCATTCTAGCCACCATTTGCCTGGAAATGCATGAGAGACCCTCAGTCAGACTCACTCAACAGCTTCTCTGAATTCCCGACCCACAGGAAGTCTTTGAGAGCTATAGCCCTTACAAAGATATACTGTGTATCTGTGCTATTAAAATGTTAGGGAGTAAGTAGGAAAAACATATCTAAAATTGCTTCGTAGGAGGCAGAGATTCATATTAACCCAGTGTGATGGTGAATTATAGAACCTATGGTGATGCTTAACCCGCTTAAGCACCCAGCTGCTAACTAAACGGCTGACAGTTGGAAGCATTACTTGGGAGAAAAGATCTGGCACCCTTTTCCTGTAAAGATTACAGCCTAGAAAATGTATGGGGCAGTTCCACTCTGTCCTGTAGGGTCACTCTGACTCCGAGTTGACTTGATGGCATGCAACAACAACATGGTTGATTTCTTCCATCCTCAAGGTGTGTTTAAGCCCTAACCCCCAATATCTATGAAGGTGACCTAGTTTGGGAATAGGGACATGGAGGATGTGATCAATTGACCTGAAGCCATCTTGAAATAGAGAGGGTCCTAATCCAATCTGAGTAGTGTCCTCACAGAATCATAGAATAAGAGAAGAGGCACAGAAAGCCCCAGAGAGAGGATGGTGATTTGGCAATGGAGGCAAAGGTTAGAGTGATGTTGCCATAGACAAGGAATGCCTGGGACCAGCAGAAGCTGCAGACAAGGAAGGCTCTTTCCCCTGAGCTTTTGGAGAGAACAGGAAGGTACTGACACCCTAAGTTCAGACCTCTACCTTCCCGAACTGTGGGAGAACACTTTTGTGTTGTTTCAAGACACTCGGGTTGTGCTACTCTGTTTTGGCAGTCTCTGGAAGCCAGCCCACTCAGCGAATTCGCACAACAGCCCTGCAAGGAAGGCCCCACGTGATGTATCCTTTAGTCAATGAGAAAACTGTGACCCAGAGATGTTAGGAAGCAAGCCCAGGTGAGTGAGAGGTCCATCCAGGAGTGGGACCCAGTCATCAGCTTGGCACCCAGGTCCTTCATGCTGTCTAACTGCCTTTCTAGGTTCTAGAATGTTCTCTGAGCTCACCCCCCTGGCTCAACGATTCCACTTTACACTTTTTTGCCCTGTTAACCTGTGTGTGTGTGTGTGTGTGTGTGTGTGTGTGTGTGTGTGTGTGTGTGTGTGTTTTGAAAGAAGAGTGGAGTGGAGAGAAAGAGACTGGTTGCGGGCAGGAAAAGAAATAGCACAGGGTTATTCACTCAAGTCAATCACTTAATAACAACCAGATAAAAATGTCACTGCACGATTATTGACACGGCCAATTGTTGATGTTGTTAGGTGCTGAGTGAGTTAATTGTGCCAGCCTGGCCGATAATCACATGTGGGGCTAATTGAAAGGCGAAGGGATAAATGGGTGGTGAGCCTCGCCTTTCTAGTTCTCGGGTCTCTTGCTTTGTGATGGTCACACCAGGGTGCAGCTGCCTTAGCAGTTCCCTGCTTCAGCTTGCAAGATTGACTTCCTACAAGACATCCCCAAGGAGAAGCCACATGGACCTATCCCCATGCAGCCCTGGGTGCTGGAGCAGCTGTGTGGAGACCCCTGCTAGTGCTGAGATGCTTACACGTTCACTGACTCAGCTTTCCTCCTGCAGTTGGCATCATTGCCTCTGTTTTGTGAGGTGGAGGCCTTTGTGGACTGGTGTTGGGTTAATGGGTTAATGTTGGACTTGTGGGCTTGGGCAGCATTGGGTTGGGATGTTTTTTTGTGATGCACGTTTCCTTTACATAAAACTCTCTCTTATACATGAGTCGCTGTGGATTTGTTTCTCCAAAGTACCCAGACTAATACAGGTGCCATCGAGTCAGTTCTGACCCAAAACTGGACCCAAACCCGGTCCTGCGCCCTCCTCACAGTGGTCCCTATGCCTAACCCATTGCTGCAGCCACGGTGTCCATCTGTCTCGCAGAGGGCCTTCCTATTTTCCCTGTCCCTCCACGTTCCCAATCATGATGTCCTTCTTCAGTGACTGATCACTCCTGACATGTCCAAAATCTTCCTGAGCTGAATCCATCTATCAGCACAACGAACAACTGCCTCCCTGCTCAGCTGACCTGCGTTCACATCTCTAACTTTTCTGATTTTTAATGCTGTCTTTGTTTTCATTCCCAGTACAATGATGGGTGCATGTGTGTATGATAATATAATGCGAATGATTTCTTAATTTATATGCCTTTCCCGCCCACCCCTGCCTCCGGGCAGATTTCCTGCATAAAGAACTGATCTCAAGGTTCAAGTCCAGGGGCTTGTTTTCCTTTAAAAAAAAAAAAAAGTCTGCAGATTTTTCTCGGCAGACTTAACGTCTGAAACACACCCAGTTCCCGATCCTGAATAGTTTCCTCTGTACGTTTCATCACGTGGATTTTATTCCAAATGGAGCCAGTGCTGCCACAGACAGGGCCCTTAGGAGCCCAGCCCAGAGGCAGTTTTATCTGCTGTGAAGCAGGAGGAAAGCCCAGTCCTTGAACTCTGGCCAGTGCCCAGATTCCCGCCCCCCCCCAACCCCCCACCGAGGATAATGATATTTTTACAGGCCTCCCTTCACACTAAAGACTCTTGGCTTCTCTGATGAAGACCTGGACACTTTCGCACTGACCATGTATTAGAATCAGATCAAAGTGTCCAAAGAAGCCATGGCCACCTCATGCAGGAACGGTCCATAAGCACCTCTTCCCTAGGGTTTCATGCGGCAGTGGGACTGGCAGGCACGTGCCAGCAGGACAATAAAGCCACAATATGGAAAGCGTTAGGCTTAAGCTGTGAGAGTGGAAGGAATGAGCACTTTATTTAGTTAAGTCAGCTTAGGGGCACCTGACATTAATAAATTAAACGAAGGACAACCATGTAAACGAGAACATGCTCCTCTAGTCAACAGACCACAAGAAAAAGCAGGAGTCAGCCACAGATCAACGGAACAAGCTCAGTCACTCATTTTGTTGTTGTTGTTGTATGATGTTCCCAAAGAAGTCCTGGTGGCACCATGGTCAAGTGCTCAGCTAGTCACTGAAAGGCTGGCAGTTCAAACCCCCCAACCCCTCCTCGGGAGAAAGATGAGACCGTGTTTCTCTAGAGACTGTTAGCCCCAGAACCCTGTGGAGCGGTTCTACTCAGTCCTATGGGGCCACTATGAGTTGGAATTAACTCGATGGCAGTGAGTCTGTGGACATTGGAAATTTTAGAGGGTCTCCATGAGTTCATACTTCTCATGATGGACTTGTATTCTGTTTTTGTTATAATAGAGACTTTAGTTGGGTGCGGGTTGGCAGAAGGGGGCCTGACCTTGGGAACTATGCACCCCACCAAATCCAGTGCCATGGACTGGATTCCATCTCCCAGCAACTCTATGTAGGGTTTCAGAGACTAAATATTTATGGAAGCAGACAGCCTCCTCTTTCCCCTTGAGTGCCTGGTGGGTTTCAGTCTGTGACCTTGTAGTCAGTACCGTGTTTTCCCAAAAATAAGACATACCCATAAAATAAGCTGCAGCAGGATTTCTAAGCATTTGCACACTATAAGCCATCCCCCCAAAATAAGACCTAGCAATAGGTGTGGCTCTGCAGCATACTGGTGCGGAGCGGAAACCAAGACGTGTAGCCCTTATCATCTGCCCCATCGTAACAGCTGCTGTACCGGCGGGGACCATAGAGGTGCAGGCAGCCCCATCAACAAGGTCTGCTCCCCCTGTCAGGTCCCGGTCGTGCTGTGTGTGCTGCAAGCTGAGGCACAGAGGGAGACATGGACAGTGAGAGTCAAAGTCTGCTCCGTGCAGGGAGGAGCAGGACGCTCTGCTTTAGGTAGTGTGTGTCCTCAGAGGGAAGGAGGAAAGCCGTGGCTGCCGTTGGACTCAGCACGGTGGGTTGATGTTCCATAAGACGACGACTTAACTATATCTCAATAAATGTAGATTGTTGTACCATACTTCATAACAATAAGACATCCCCTGAAAGTAAGCCATAGTGTACATATAAGACAGTGTCTTATTTTCAGGGAAACATGATAGTCCAACACCGACCCCATGGTCCCATCAGAACTCCTTGTAAATACATACTCAACGCTCACTGCCGTTGAGTTGAGTCCACACAGGCACAGGGAGGTCTAGTGCAGATCTTATTTGTGCTAAACTTTTTAGAGACACCCCAACACTTACCTTAAGGCCACATTAATTAGAGTGACCAAAACAGACATCTCTTGAATATGTACCAGACCTTTTATTAAGGGTTTTACATAATTGCCTCTTTTAATCATAAAGCCTCATTGTATATTTCCATTTTATGGATGGAAAAACTGAGATCTAGAGAGGCCCAGGAACCTGCTTTAGGTGACAACAATCTGGAGACTGGCAACCAAACCCAAACCAACCTCACTACTATGAGTCAATGCCAACTCATAGCGACCCCACAGGACAGGGCAGAACTGCCCCCGTGTGTCTTTACAGGAGTAGGAAGCCCCTTCTTTCTCCTGAGGAGGAGCAACTGGTGGCTTCCAACTGCTGCCCACTGTGCCCCTGGCAGCTGGTGACAGTGGAAATCAATTCCTGCCTGGTAGCTGACTCTGTAGCCAGCATTCTTACTCCCTATGATTATTAACTAATATGTGGTGACTCGGGACCTGACCATATGGCCTTATCTTTTATTAGGTTAGTAGTCTGTGCCAGCGGAGGGTATGAAGCAAAGGCAGTAAAAGTTGCCAACATTACAAAATAAAAGGCAATAAAATAAAGGGAATACAGCAGAAAGCTAATACCTACCAGAAAGCTCTAATACCCTTGTACAGAAAAGATTAGCAATTAATTAAAAGAAGTTACAATTCAAGTTAATCTATATTCTTTATTAGAACCATAGCATAGTTCCTCAAAACTCAGCCTTCTGTCATAAGAACATCAGCATAAAGGAACCGGGCCCTCTTCACGCCAAAGGGTTTCACGTGCGAAAGTCCTAGAAACATCTCAGAACTCAGAGGTGAAGATGGAGGCGGAGGAGTCGAGGGCAGGTCACCCAGGGAAGGGAAGGGAGCGTCAGAGGCTGGGGAAGAAAGATGAAGCGTCTCACGGGCGTGCTCCCCACACTTGGGCCCCTTTGCTACCCCATCCCTGCTTTCCTTCATGTTAAGTAAAGAGAGGCGGGGAAAGGAGAACAAGGAAAAAGAGAAGGAGTGAAAAAGAGTCCTGGATTGTTGGAGGACAGAAAACGCGGCAGGAAAGAAAGACGTTAAGTAGTCTTTGTATCATCGCGCTGAAGATGAGAAGGTGAAGAGAATCACCCAAAGAGGCCCCTCACTCGCAGCCATTTCAACAATGTCTGGATAGTATTTGCTTCTTTGGAGAAGAGCAAGCAGGCAGAGGGAAACAAATGAATATTTGTTACCAAGGACTAGTCAGCAAATCATAATATACTGGGGATTTTGTGTTTTCTGGCAATATGATGATTTACTGGAACAATCTGTTTGGTCTATTGTGCTGGACCGAGATTCTCAACACAGGGCCTGTGGACCTGAGGACAATCCACAGAGCTCCTGGAGATCTTGTGCGTTATGAAGTCTCTGTGATTATCCTGGAGGAAAACCTGGAGCTTTCTTAGCTTCTCAAGAGGATTCCTCGTCCCTCAAAGATGCAGAACTGAAGACCAAGACAGATATGTTTTAGAAGCCTCAGCAATCTCACTTGGCAGGAATTAGAGCTCCTTCTCCAGGGTACTATCCCTGACAGGGTCTATCAGACTTTCCAGAAGCCAAGACACTGTACAGAGTCCCTTCCAGAAAAAGAGCCACATCCTTTCATCTTTTCTCTTATGATGAGCTTTCAAATGTCCTCACTATATACCAGCTCCTTCTAAATATGTCTGGTCTATCATTTTCACGCAGCATATACCACTGAAGGAAACCTGGTTAAATACAGTGGTTATGTTCTTGGCTGATAACCAAAAGGTTGGTGGTTCAAGCCCACCAGCTGCTCTGTAGGAGATAGATGAGGCCATATTCTTCTGTAAAGATTGATTGCTGTTAGGTGTTGTCAAGTTCATTTTGACTCATAATGAATCTGTGTGCAACAGAACAAAACACAGCCCAGGCTTACCCGATGCCCACAATCATTCCTATGTTCACGCCCATCAGAGACACTGTGTCAATCTATCTTACACCGACCACGGGCTTAATCTATGTGTGGACCCTGCACATGGATTTGGAGCCTCCACTGTCATCCCTAGCCTTCTGCCAAGTAGGTGTTCACATTTTAAGCTCTGGTACCACTCCCATTTGTGGATTTCGATGGTATTATTTACAGTCCTTAGATCACATAGGCTGCTGAGCTTCTTCCACGCGGCCTTAGTTGATGCCTCACTGAGATGACTGCCTCTGTTCGTTTGGACCATAGAGTCACCCCTTGTTCTGCTCAAATGACTGCATCTCAGTGTATGTAGAGGTACCTCATGAGCACAATTTACTGTTTGGGAATTCTTCTTTTTTTCTGGTAAGAGGAAACACTTTATAACATAAAACCCATCTACATAGCAGGGCCAGGAGGCAAGATCCATTCAGTCTGTCTGGGCTCATCAAGACTGTGTTCCAAGCTTCAGTGCACACAAGGAGTGACCTGTTCTTCTGGAGCGTGTTTTCATCTTCCTGCTCTTCCACCCCATCCTGGGTCATGAGGTCGGAGATGTACTATTCAAGGTCAATAATGCGACTGTCATCAATTCACCCGATGATCTGGTCGGACATGGTCTGGAATTTATCCTGCATCTGTTGTAACTGTGTGGACCACAGAGGTGAGATCCTGCACTCTCTTGGCCACCTCCCCAGTTCCCAGCTTGGCAAAGATGTCTGGAATTCCCATTCTTCACAATGTTATCCATAGTTTGTTATTGTTGAATGTCTTTGCATCGTTAATAAAACACAGGCAAACATGGCTCTGATGCTCTCGGTTTTCAGTCAACATCCATCTAAGATCAGCAACGATGTTCTATTCCATGAATCTGGCTTGAATTTCTGGAAGCTCCCTGTCAGCAAAGTGGCACAACTATTTTTGAATGATCTCCAGGAACATTTTACATGTGTGATATGAATGATATTGTTCAACAATCAGCTTCTGTTGTATCGCCTTTCTTTGGAGTGGGCATGAGTATGACTCTCTTTCAGTCAGTGGGCCAGGCAGCTGTCTTCCAAATGTCGTAGCACAGCCAAGTGGACAACTCCAGGGCTGTATTTCTTTTTTTCTGTTTTTCATTTAAAAAAAAATCATTTTATTGGGGGCTCATACAATTTTTATCACAGTCCATCCATTGTGTCAAGTACATTTGTACATTTGTTGCCATCATCATTCTCAAAACATTTGCTTTCTACTTGAGCCCTTGATATCAGCTCCTCATTCCCCCCTCCCTCCCCACTTCCTTCTCCCTCATGAACCCTTGATAATTTATAAATTATTATTATTTTGTCATATATTACACTGTCTGAAGTCTCCCTTCACCCACTTTTCTGTTGTCCATCCCCCAGGGAGGAGGTTATATGTAGATCCTTGTAATCGGTTCCCCCTTTCTACCATCCCCCCCCCACCCTCCCTGTATCACCACTCTCACCACTGGTCCTGAAGGGATCATCTGTCCTGGGTTCCCTGTGTTTCCAGTTGCTATCTGTACCAATGTATATCTCTGGTCTAGCCAGATTTGTAAGGTAGAATTGGGATCATGATAGTTGGGGGAGGAAGCATTTAAGAAGTAGAGGAAAGTTGTATATTTCATAATTGCTACCCTGCAGCCTGACTGGCTTGTCTCCTCCCCATAACCCTTCAGTAGGGCTGCATCTCTTTATGGAAACATATCAGTTGGTATAGTGCCAATTCCTAAAGCCTTATAGTTTGCATATGCCTGTAGTGCAGCACGCACTTCTTCAATAGTTTTGTTTCTTGATCATATGCTGCCACCTGAAAAAACTGAATGTCAACCAGTACTTTTTTTTTTTTTTTGTATAGTGATGCTGTATCTTCCTCTGTGAGATGACTGTTGTTATTGTTGTTAGGAGCTATTGAGTCAGTTCTGACCCATAGTGACGCGACGTACAACTGAACTAAACACCGCCCATGCTGCACCAACCCAGATCTTCGTCTTATGTTTGACCTGATTGTTGCAGTCACTGTATCAACCCATCTTGTCGAGGGACTTCCTCTGTTTTGCTCTCCTTTTACTTTACCAAGCATCATGTCCTTTTCCAGAGCCTTGTCTCTCCTGATGACATGTCCGAAGGACATGAGAAAAAGTCTCACCATTCTTGCTTCTAAGGTGCAGACTTATTTGCTCTCTTGGCAGTCCCTGGTACATTCAATAGTCCTCCCCAACACCATAATTCAAATGCATTAATTTTTATTTAGTCTTCTTTGTTCAACTCCAGTTTTCACATGCATATGAGGAGATTGAAAATATTAAGGTTTGGGTCAGGTATACCTTAGTCCTCAAAGTAACTTCGTTGCTTTTCAACACTTTCAAGAGGTTTGGGGCAGATTTACCCAATGCAATGCATTGTTTGATCTCTTGACTGCTGTTTCCATGAGCATTGATGATGTAGCCAAGCAAGATGAAATCCTTGAAAACTTCAATCTTTCTCTGTTTATCATTATGTTACCTATTGGTCTAGTTGTGACTAGTTTTGTTTTCTTTATATTGAGGTGTAATTCATATGGAAGCTGCAATCCTTGAACTTCATCAGCAAATGATTCAAGTTCTCCTCCCCTTCAGCAAGCGGAGTTGTGTCATCTGCACATCACAGGTTGTTAAGAAGCCCTCCTTCAATCCTGATGCCGCATCCTTCTATTTCAGCTTCTCTGATTATTTGCTCAGCATACAGATTGAAGGAGTTTGATGAAAGGATGCAACCTTGATATATACTTTACCTGAGTCTAAATCAGGTAGCATCTCCTTGTTGTGTTTGAACAGCTGCCTCTTGATCTATGTACAACTTCTTCAAGGGCAGAATGAAATGTTCTAGAATTCCCATTCTTCTCAAGGCTATGCAGTTTTGTTTTGTTTTTAATGATCCATACAGCCAAATGCCTTGGCATAGTCAACAAAACACCAATTTACATCTTTCTGGTATTCTTTGCTTTCAGTCAAGATCCGCCAGACATCAGCAATGATATCCCTTGTTCCAAGTCCTTTTCTGCATTTGGCCTGAATTCCTGGCAGCTCTTTATCAATGTGCTGCTGTAACTGCTGTTGAATGATCTTCGGAAAGATTTTACTTGCATGTGATATCAATGATATCATTCTGTAGGGTCAACTTTCTTTGGATTGGATACCAATATGGATTTCTTCCAATCAGTTGGCCAGGTAGCTGTCTTCCACATTTTGTGGCATAGACAAGTGAGTGCTTACAGATCTTTATTAGTTTGTTGAAACATTTCAATTGATATTCCGTCAATTCTTGGGGTTTTCGGTGCAGTTTGAACTTTTCCCTTCAGTACCATGGGTTCTTGATCATATGCTATCTTTTGAAACGGTTGAATTTTGATGAGCTCTTTTTGGTACAGTGACTCTGTGTATTCTTTCCATCTTCTTTTTATGCCTCCTGCACAATTCAATGTTTTTCCCATTGAATCTTTAAGTGTTGCAACTTGAGGCTTGACTTTTTTTTCTTGAGTTCTTTCAGTTAAAGATACGCTGAGCATGTTTTTCCTTTTTGATTTTCTAACTCTAGGTCTTTGCACACTTCATTATAATATTTGACTTTGTCTTCTTGAGATGCCCTTTGAAATTTTCTATTCAGCTCTTTGACGTCACCATTTCTTCCATTTTCTTTAGCTATTCTATGATTAAGACCAAGTTTTAGAGACTCTTCTAACATCCACTTTGACCTTTTCTTTCTTTCCTGTCATTTTTAATGATCTTTTTTTCCTCCTTCATGAATGATGTTCCTGATGGGCACCAATAGCTCATCGGGTCTTTTGTCATTAGTGTTCCATGCAACTAATGTGTTCTTGAAATTCAGGTGAGATATACTCAAGGTTGTGTTTGGCTCTGGTGGACTTGCTTTACTTTTCTTCAGCTTCAACCTGAACTTACATATGAGCAATTGATGATCTGCTCCACAGTTGGATCCTGGCCTTGTTTTGATGTTGAGCTTCTCCATCGTATCTTCCCACAGATGCAGTCCATTTGATTTCTGTGTGTTCTATCTGGAGAAGTCCATGGGTATAGTCCCCTTTTGTGTTGTTGAAAATTAGTTGAGATAAAGAAGTCCTTTTTCTTGGAAAACTTTATCATGCGTATCCAGCTTTGTTTTTACCACCAAGGCCATGTTTTCCAACTACTGTTCCTTCCTCTTAAGGCTCCCTGGTGGAACAGTGGTTAGGTGTTGGGCTACGATCTGCAAGGTGAGCAGCTGAAAAACACCAGCTGCTCCTCGTGAAAGATACTGGGTTTTTCACTGCAGTTGACAGTTATAGTCGCAGAAATGGGAGCAGCTGTCCCCTGTCCTACGGGGTCACTGTGAGTCAGCACTGACTCAATGGCAGGCAGTTTGTAATTTTTGGTTTGGTTCCTTCCTTTCTGTTTCTAACTTTTGCATTCATTCCTATTGTCAGTAATTACCAATGCATCTTGATTGCATATTTGATTGATTTCAGACCAAAGACGTTGGTAAAATTCAATTTTTGCATCACTAGCTTTAGTGTTTGGTGCACACATTTGAACAATTATTGTATTGACTGGATTTCATTTTACGGGAATAGAGATTATCCTATTACAGGCAGCATTGTACAAGAAGGACAGATCTTGACATGTCCTTGATGATGAATGGAGTGGCAGTCCTCTTGCGTCTGCCATTTCCAACATAATAAACCATATGTGTGCCTGATTCAAAATGTCCGATATCTGTCCATCTCAGTTCACTCGCATCTAGGATACCGATTTTTATGCATTCCATTTCATTTTGGACTTTTAATTTTCCTATATTCATACTTTGTACATTCCAGTTTCTAATTATTAAGGTATGTTTGCAGCAATTTCTTCTCATTTTTAGCTGTGCTCCATTAGCACAGCTAATGACTTTGCTCCTTTTACTCCATCTACGTCATTGTGGTCAACTCTCTCTGAGAAGGAGGCTCTTCCTCAGTCGTATTCTGAGTGCCTTCCAACCTGAGGGGCTCATCTTGTGGCACCATCTCTGTCAATGGTCTGCAGCTACTCGTGAAGTGTTCAGTAACTGGCAATGTTTTGATGCTATCCACAGAGTTTTCAGTGGCTCATTCCTCTGAAGTGAGCAGCCTATTCTTCACAGTGTGCTCTTAGTCTGCACTGCTCTGCTGAAACCTGTTCACTTTGGGTGACCCTGTGGCCTTTGGTATACACGTGACATAGCCTTCAGCATCACAGAAACACACAAGCCACCACAGTCCAATAAACTGATAAAAAATGGAGATGTAGGATCACTGAAGGACAGAATTTGAAGTTTATTTATTTGAAAATTTACCCTAGCCCTTCTTGCTGTGCATGTAATTCTGATTGGGAAGGGTGTCTTATTTGGTATGTTAATGGGTTGTATGACAACTACACTTAATCACTTCCAAGTGAAATAAAGAGCGGTGCAGATAATCAAGCACAAGTAGGTGAAAGATAGATGGTGCATGGAGATCACCAAGGAAGTGAATCAAGAGAAACTCAAGGATTCCTCCCACCCCCCAGATCCGGGGTGGGGTGGGAGCGGGGGGATGGGAGAGAGAGAAAGAGAGAGAGATTCACAAGAACAGATGTCCTGAATTCAGACCCTAGCCTCTTACACTGTGAGAAACTCAATTTCCATTGGGCAAGCCCCACCGTGGTGGTATTTCTGCTACTGCAGTTCTAGACTTCTAGATAACCAAGACCAGGGGGACATGGCTCAGGTAAGTCTTGGGGTTCCCACTGACTTTGGGGCAGGAGAGGGAGAAGAGGAGGGCTTTCCCCACATGTTGGTTAAGTTCCTTTCTTTTAAAGAGGACCATTGTGATGCTGTTTGACAAAAGACATGTGGTATAGCATATTCTAGCTGCAGGCCCAGATGTTGCTGATATACTTCAGAGAAAATGTGCGTGGGTCCCTGTCATGGTACCAGAAAAATGCTACAAGGCAATTATGACCATAGCACCGACTGCTCCTTTTTCCTACATCTTTGTGAGAAACCACAAGCAGCAGGGATGATACGTTCATTGACAGCGTGTGTGCTGATGGTCGTCCGTACCCAGTGGTTCCAATGCTGCTTTTGTTTTTTGTTTTCATTAATATCCTCTTTCTCATTATTTAGGAAGATTTAATTGAATATTCTCATTGAATACATCTGTGATGGTTGATTGCATGCATCCACTTGGCTTGGGTATGTTCCCCTAATAACGTAGGTTTGGGTCAATTGCTGGGTTAATTTGTCACGGAGTAGTTCTGTGTGATTGGGTCCATTGGCCTTAAGTCTTAGCCAGGGCATCAGGGTGGGTTGGCCCCAAGTACAGTCCCAAAAAAGACCCAAACTCATTGTTGTTGACTCAATATTGATTCATAGCAACCCACGGACAGTAGGCTGTGGGAAACCCAGGGCGGTGGACTCTCTTCTCTCCCTCCTGTTTGTGTGTCTGTGTGGACAGAATTGTAACCCTTCCACCCCCTCACCTGAAATATGTGTTGTAAATCCTAACCTCCATCACTTTGCTTATTATCCCCATTGGGAGTGGATTTTCTTTCTTTGCCAATGAGATAAAAATTCATGTAGGGTGTTTCTTAAGCCATCTCTTTTGTGATTAAAAAGAGATGAACCAAACCAGCTAATAAGTAGAACTCTAGGAAGAAAGATGACAAGTCATATGAAGATGGCCAGGAGCAGATGCCTCTGAAGAGACGTCCTCTTTCCAAAGTTGGCAGAGAAAGAAAACCTTCCATAGAGCCGGGACTCCACATTTAGACTGACAGTCTCCTGGATTGTGAGACAATACTATTCCATCTGTTACAGTCACCCACTTATGCTATTTATGTTACAGCAGCTCTAGGTAACTTTGGCAGTGACTTTGCATATCGGTCAGGGCAAATGGTGAGGAAGATGGTTACTTCAGGCCACTCATTAGAATTCTCCTATGATCTCTCTCTCTCTCTCTAATGCTTTTAGTTCCAATTGTAGGTAGACAGACAAAGGACTCTTTCCTTGCTTGGGAAAGGCCCATGGCTGACTTAATGAACGGTAGTCAGGAAAAGGATGTACACATATACAAGGGGCAGCTAGAGTATAAATTCTGAAGTTGTACTGTCTGAGTTCCAAGCCTAACTCCACCGCTTCCTGATGATCTATCAGCCAAGTATTAAACCTCTCCCGTCTCAGTTTTCTCACCTGTCAAATGGGGCAAAGAACAGTATTGACTTCTTAGGGTTTCAGTGCGGATTAACTCACTGTATTGCAGCTCACACATACTAAATACTTAATAAATATTGCTCAAATTGTTGGAACTCATACAGGAGGTCACCATATACATCATGTGGGAAGACCTGCTGATGGTTTAAGAGCTGCACCAATGTCCAAAGGTATCCACTTCATGGGGACAAAGACTGGGCTACAGAGTGAACCCAATGAGAGAGGGTGGAAGCGACCACATCTTGTCTTCTGAGTAGAAAGTGAGATATTGCCATGAAAAGACTTGATGGCCACTCCAAGATGGTGAGGAATTGCCTCTTGCTCCCTCATGGCTCTGTGGTTAAAGTATTCTGCTGCTGACTGAAAGGTTGGTGGTTTGAATCCACTGGCTGCTCCCTGAGAGAAAGCTGTAGCGGACTGCTCCTTTAAGGACTGTCGTTGTTAGGTGAAATGGAGTCGGCTCCAACCCATAGCAACCCGATGTACAACAGAATGGAATGAAGCACTGCCTGGTCCTGAGCCACCCTCAGAGCTGTTCCTATGCTTAAGCCCATTGTGGCAGCCACTGTGTCCATCCAGCTCACTGAGGGCCTTCCTCTCTTCACTGCCCCTCCACTTTCCCAAGCATGATGTCCTTCTCCAAGGACTGGTCTCTCCTGACACCACGTCCAAAGTATGTGAGACAAACGCTCACCCTCATTTCCTCTAAGGAGCCCTTTCGCCGTACTTCTTTCAAGACAGATTTGCTTGTCCTTTAAGCAGTCTGTTGTACTTTCAATATTCTTCTCCGGCGATGCATCTGTTCTCCTTCTTCAGTCTTCCTTATTCGATGTGCATCTGTAAGGATTCCAGCCTTGGAAATCCATGGGGCGGTTCTACCGTGTCCTGTAGGGTCGCTATGAGTTGCCATCTACCCAAGGGAAGTGGGATTGGTTTGAGGTTTTCTCATGTAGCTGCACAGTCCATGGGAAATAAAATTCACAAAAAGGCAGTTTCCTGTAACAGTGTCTGTTAACATTGCGACCTGTGGCATGAGTCATTGAAGATAAGCCTGCAGGAGCTGATTGCATGGGAGAGTGGGCCAGACAACACTGGAGTCAAGACTGGATTCTAGGGAACTGGAGATCCTTCTCTGTGCTGCTGCCATCCTCTGCTTGTTCTGTTTGGAGGGTGAGTCATGAATGAGGGCACTCTGGGAATGGGACCGCTGAGTCCGGTGACCCCTCAGTGCAGATAAGCTTCCTTTTTGGAAGCTGCAAAGCTTACAGAAGCCCCCAAAGAGCAGAGTTTCCCAACTGTAGAGCCAGAGTAAGTTCAGAGTGCTGAACTTGGTTCTGAGTGGGAGAGTGAAGAAATGTTGCTGAGTTTTTTGAAAAGCCCTTGATATGTCGAATCTCATTGAGTCTCAGACCCACCCATCTAAACATGAGACAAGTGTGGCTTGTTAGTTGCTATTGTGTTGGCTCTGATTCATAGTGACTTCACATGTAAGAGCCCAGAACATAGCCTGGTCCTATATCATGCACACGGTCATTGGTATGCGGTCATTGGTATGCGTAAGTCCATTGTTGAGGCCACCGTGTATTTTGAGCACCTTCCAATCTAGGGACTGATCATTCAGAATGATATCATACAATGTTCTATTGTGATTCACAGGGTATTCATGAGCTTTTTAATTTTTTAAATCTAGATTCCAGGCTTCCACCCCTAGTCTGTCGTTAGTCTGAAAGCTCCACAGGAGTCTCCTTTCACCATGGGTGACTTGTTGGCATATGACCTACTGCCGGCACAGCTATTAGCCTCATAGCCACACACAAGCCACCGCGGTCTGACACACTGACAGACATCGGCTTAGTGAGGTTAGTTAATTTGCTCAAAGTCATGTAGTAAGTGACCAAGCTGGAAGGGGCTGGCGGATGATGTGATGTCTTAGCCTATGTCCCCTCACCCCTTTCAAGAGGATGGTGGGTGCTTCTTATGCAGGCTGGTGGGTCCCACCTCCATGCCAGCATATTTTCTGCTCTGTGCCTCCCTGGGGCTTTCCCCAGTGTCAGTAGGTACTGGCTCAACTCACACACAGGGCCATCCAGCTTGACCAGGACAACCAAGGACCCACCAACTAGGGATGTCACCAGCCTTGAAGCACATGCCGAGGGAAGACTCCTGTTTATAAAGCCCAGCGTCTGAGTTCTTTAAAACAGACCACAGACCTTCTCTAGGTCCAGGCTGGACAGAAAGCCACTTGGTTCTGCTGCATAAGTTCTCGATCACCAGTTTGGTGTAATCCACAACCCCAGAGGCCCCCCAGCAGGAATGAGCTGCAGTGTCCACAGCGATGACTCTCACTAGTATCTACTTCACTGGTTATTCTCCCTTTCTTGAAAAATATTCCCCTCTCTCACTGTGCTTCCCTCTCAAATAAATCGACCCCACTAGGATAATAGAGGACCTTGCTAACTCCTCCAAATAGCCGGTGGCCACTTTCCTGCATGACCACAGCCTCACATATATCTCTGTCCCATGTTTGATGAACTTGATGTGTTAACTTGATTGCAATATTTCAATGTTCTTCTTTCGTGGTCTTGAAGTCATCCATTTACAAGTATGTTTGTTCCACTAAATTGAGCCCTTCAAAGGTAGACATTGCCCCGATCATTTCTGAATCTCCTTTTCTCTATTACAAGATCTATGTAAAGCAGGTGCCCCGAGAGCCTTCTAGTCTCAGGAAAAGATTGTTACAAAGACACATGGAGATGTCCACGGACCTCGGAACCTATAGAATTTGAAAAGAGACAAGTACCTTCCTCCAGAGCCAATAGAGAGAGGGCACCTTCACCTATGACTGATGTCTGAATTCAGGCGTCTATCCTCCTAAACTGGGATAGACTATATTTCTGTTCACTGAAGCCAACCCACTGGTGGAGTTTCTGTTAAAGCAGCACATGGGAGCTAAGACATGCATCTCACGGGAAATACACATGCTACATCAGCTGGATTGCAACGTGAGTTCTGGATCTGCTGTTCTGTTGACGACCAGTTCAATGTTAATGAATTGGTATATATGAGACAAAGATGGCTGTGAACAGAAACACACATAATGCAAAGGTCATGGGTTGACTGATTGACAAAAATGTGACCAGAGACTCACAGAAACCTAACTCTGTATTTCCCTGGAGCCATGGTTCAGTAGTCAGTGATTTAGTATTGGTGTTGACTGTATAGACCTATCTGTGAAACCCATTGTCACTGAGTTGATTCTGACTCAGAGTGACCCTAAAGGTCAGAGTAAAACTGTTCCACAGTGTTTCCAAGTCCAACATCATTATGGAAGCAGATGGCCACATCTTCCTCATCGAGAGCAGCTGGAGGGTTTGCAGTGCCGGCCTTTCCATTAGCAGGTGACCAAAAAGGTGTCTTCTATAGAATGTAACTACTGTAGACAATGAGAACTGACTGTGTTTGTGATGAAACTCCAAATTGAGTTGAATTGTCTGTTGGCCCAGCCACTGACCCCTGCAAGCTTGGTGGGGAGGAGTGATGCTGTTGGTGAAGGGCAAGCAGGCTCAGGACATGATGTGGACTTGGCTTAGTATCTGTTCTAAAGTATTTATGAATGATCTGAGGTTCCCACTTCCCACGTCTTAGAGAAGGACAGAAGATGTGCCAAGCTGCATTTTGGTCTTGATCTGTGTGAGGAGTACTTCTAGTCCCAACTTGTTTGAGACAGCCCATCACATCGGGCTCCTGGATGTACTGTTTTGAAACCCTCAAGGGAAGCTAAGGTCTCCATTTGCTCATCATTCTCGACTCCTTAAAAAAATTTTGTAGGGAATACCAAAAATAGACTTTGGGGCCAGGTCATGGCACCCCATCAGACTCAACTGGAAAACACTCCTAAAGGTCAACAAACGAACCTAACTATTTACAGGCTTTTCTTTCTTTCTTTTTTGTCAGTTTGTTGTTGTTGTTTTGTTTTCTTTTATTGCTTTGTTTTGCTCTGTCTTGTTTTTGTGTGCATGTTATTATCTTTGTAGGTATATCTAGATAAAATAGGTGGGATAAACAATCTGGAGGAGAAAACAAGTGTATCTATGGTTCTGGGGCAGGGGCATGGGAGAGGGGGCAGTGGGGAGGGGGGGGAAAGAAGTGGTGTTAACAAACTCAGGGATAAGGGAACAACAAGTGATCCAAAACCAATGACAAAGAGGGTGTAGGAGGCCTGGTGGGGCTTGATCAAGGGCAATGTAACCAAGATGAATTACTGAAACCCAAATGAAGGCTGAGCATGTTAGTGGGACAAGTGGAAAGTAAAAGGAAATAGAGGAAAGAACTAGAAGGCAAAGGGCATTTATAGAGGTCTAAATACAGACATGTACATATGTAAATATATTTTTATATGATGTGGGGAAATAGATCTATGTGCATATATTTATAGGTTTAATATTAAGGTAGTAGACGGACATTGGGCCTATACTCAAGTACTTCCTCAATGCAAGAACACTTTGTTCTATTAAACTGGGATTCCATGATGCTCACCTTCCCAACACGATTGCTAAAGACAATGCAGGTGCATAAGCAAATGTGGTGAATAAAACTGATGGTGCCTGACTACCAAAAGATATAGTGTCTAGGGTCTTGGGGTCTTGAAGGCTTAGAGACAAACAAGCGGCCATCTAGCTGAGAAGCAGCAAAGCCCACATTGAAGAAGCACACCAGCCTGTGTGATCACAAGGTGTCAAAGGGATCAGGTATCAGTCACCAAAGAACAAAAAATCATATCATTGTGAATGAGGGGACGTGTGGAGTGGAGATCAAAACCCATCTGTAGGCAACTGGACATCCTCTTACAAGGGTTGCGGGGAAGAGACGAGCCAGTCAGGGTGCAGTAGAGCACCGATGAAACATACAACTTTCCTCTAGTTCTTTAATGCTTCCTCTCCCCCACTATAATGATCCCAAATCTGCCTTACAAATCCAGCTAGACCAGAGGATATACACTGGTACAGAGAAGAGCTCACAACACAGGGAATCCTTGGGACCAATAATGAGAGTAGTGGGAAAGTTGGAAGGGGAGAGAGTAAGGGGAAGGGAGGGGGAGAAAGGGGGAACTCATCACAATGACTGACATATAACCCCTCCCAGGGGAACGGACAACAGAAAAGTAGATAAAGGGAGACAGCAGTCAGTGTAAGGCATGGGGGAAAATTTTATAAATTATCAAAGAAATAATATTCATGAGGGAGCGAAGGTTTGGGGGAGGGATAGGAGCTGATACCAAGGGCTCAAGTAGAAAGAAAATGTTTTGAGAATGATGATGGCAACATACGTACAAAGGTGCTCAACCCAATGAATGGATGGATGGATTGTGACAAGAGCTGTAAGAGCCCCAATAAAATGATTTTTTTTTTAAAAAAAATTCAGGAGGGAAAACTTTTTTTAAGGAGAAAAAGACGAATTGCAACATTATTTTCTCTCCTGAATGTTCAGATTTTGAAACCAGAGCTTTGATGTTCTTTATTTGTATTGCACAGTCACAAAGAAACCTGAGAGTTGCTTGGCGCTGTAGCTTCCTCTGGACCAGCTGGACGGTAGTTTTATAGACAGGTAAACCAAAGTGCAGCATGAGTGGAACTGAAAATTGATTGATGTTCAACTCTTGGATCGTCTTACGTTTTGAAATTCCCTTCTCCAAAAGAGCTAATTAATAACAGCCAAATTTTCGTGAATAGTTACCCTGTGCCTGCACTGTTCCGGGTGCTTCACTTGGTAGCTTAGGCACCCTTTCAGCAGATCTCTTCTTTTCCAGACAGGACCCTGAGGCACCGGAAGGGACTTTCGTAGGACTGCCTGCCTGCTGGATGGGGCCTGTGCACTAACCCTCTGTGTATCCGTCTAAGCGATGCCAACTTCAAAAGCCACAATTCCAGTTACAGATTCTCTCTCTGGAATTTCAGAGTCATATATCAAGATTCCCACAAAGGGTCTTTACCTGGAGGTCACATAGGCACCTTCAAATTGACCTTTCCCACCAAAGCTCATGGTCTCTCCCTCCACGTTTACTGACTAGCCTGGCCCTGTCTCAGTGAGTGCTTCTCCTACCCACTGAACTGCACTTACCCAGAAGCATCGCCTGGACTCTTCCCCCTGTCTAACTCCACACATGAAAGCAATGGAACATGTGGTAGTTACATAATCTGGTGTCACCTTAAGACTTCAGCCTGTCAGTCATGTTGCAACTTGATGACCTCATTTGGAGGCTCTACAGAGATAAATAGCTCACTGGAGGCCAGACCCACACTCTATGCTTCAATGCACTGGGAGACTTTCCTGTTGACAAGCCACATGGAACTACCCTGATGGAGCCAGAGCCCTGGAGCTGGAGGAGCCACATGGAAACCCATGCTAGCATTGAGATGCTTCGATCACTACAGGATCCATAAGACTTTCCACCCACTGGCCTGTGATCTTCCTGCATGCAGCATCATTGCATATGTTGCAAGAGTCTGAAGAGGAATTTTTAGACTGGTGTCAGACATATGGACTGATATTGGACTTATGGACTTGATCTCGACTGGGCTGGATGTTTTCTTAATATACAATTACTCTTTGATATAAAGCTCTCTCTTCCATATATATGAGTGTCCTGGATTCGTTTCTCTAGTCAACCCGAACTAACACAAATCACTAGGTTAGCTAAGTATCTCTATAATACCTCCTTTTTGTTATGCTAAAAGTCACAAGCATAAAGTCCAAGCAGAAGAAGCACACCAGCCTATGTGTTCCAAGGTATGTACAAAACAAAATATAAGACAAGAGGAGGGAATTTTATTAGAGCTTAAATTCTGGGCACCTAGTTTGCTGAAGACTATGGATAATAGTGAAAGCCCCAAATCAATGTACAGAGTCCCCATGCAGATTATATCTCCAGTGAACTCCCTAAGACCATTGCCTGCGGAGGGGAATAGTCTTGCCCTCACACACAGTGCGTTGGAAAGTATAAGTACAGGTATCAGTAATTAGCCTAACACTTAACACCGCACCAATTTTCCATTTTGACTCATTTTCTCTGCTTTATTTTAGATTGAAGTTTGTCTGTGTTTTGCCTTGTTGTTGAAGGGGTGGGTGGCTTTTTGTTTCTTTGTTTTGGTATGATTTTTAAAATATAAAATCCAGGGTAGGCAAATCTATAGAGAAAATCACTAGATTAATAGCTTTTAGGGTTATGAAAGGGGCCTGGACAGAGTGGGGAGCTAATAATAATGGGTGAAAGAATGAGGAATGATTTAAAATTTATTTTAGTGATGATTCCACAAGTCTTTAATATATTTAAACCACTGAATTGTATCATACATGCAGTATGTGTCAATAAACAGTTAAAAAGATTACTAGCAGAGTACTACCACCTCCAATTTCCATGGCATAGCATGCCAGAGCACACTGTATCCACAACATACGATATATCTGCTTTAGTTATCGATGGATGCCTTGCAAGTTACCCCCATGTTCAGCAGTGGAAAACAACAAGCATTTATTATCTCACAGTTCCTTAGGTTCAGGTGTCCAGAGGAGAGGCTTAGCTGGGTGGTTCAGGTTCAAGGTTCTCCTGAGACTGCAGCCAAGGTGTGGCCAGGTTTGTACTGGATTAAGGCTCTGTTGACAGAAGGTCTGCTTCCACACTCACTCATGTGTCTATTGGCTGTTGGCTGCGGAAAACTGTTCCTGCCACATGGACTCTCATTCCCCTGAAGCATGAGATATGTGTGGGTGTATGTAAAACAAAACCCAGGGGAAAGCTACAGTTAAGTTGTAGCCCACGTGAAGAAGTAGCCTTCCATCATTTTCACTGAGCTCTCTTCATTAGAAACAACCCACTAAGGTTAGTCCACACTCAGAGAGGTGCTTCTTTGCAGAGCAGGAAGATCAAGAGGTGGGGATCATTGGAGATCATCTTTGAGCCTGCCCACCACAGCACTCCACACTTGCTTAAAACACCTCAGTGAGTATCCATTGACCATAAGATGAAGTCACAAAGCCAGGCCCCAAGAAGAGAGCCCTCTCGCCTTTCTACACTCACATTGGTCCTTCCTGAGCAAATCAGCAACACGGACTGCTTTGTCCCTCCAGCCTAGCAAGCTATAGACAACGATATTCCCTGCCCTGTTGGAGCCTGGAATCCCAAACCATTGGACCCACAAGAACGGTCTTCTCCCTCTTTAGGGCTCACTGTCTACCTATGTTATTACTTTAAACCAACTTTGTCTCATGGTTTCAAACATTCTTTTCTTATCTAGAAAGAAACATAATAAACAAAAACATGTATTAGGAGATGTGCCAAATTTCCTTTGTAATAGTCTCTAAAATAAATCTTAGTTATTAAGGAGGAAGGTTTAGAAAATGTTTCCTGGAGTGGGGGTGGATAAAAAGGAAATGGGGAACAGGGGAACAGGGCACTAACCCACCCAAGGGGAGGGTATTATTTATATCTCCACAGGGAAAGAGGGATCAGACTTCAACTCGGTGCTTCAACTCCGGCATGGAGTAAGGGACCAGTGGAGAGGTCTGACGGGCAAGCCCCAATCCCAACTACGTGGACACCTGGCCCCCCCACCCGAAGAATTTATTTCAGAGGACAACACTGAAGCTGCAGCTCAGGGAGAGGGACATGTCTGATCAGAGCACACGGGAGCAAATGAAGG
>NW_022107431.1:8687161-8738957 GCF_000313985.2 Echinops telfairi
GGGGAGCGAGGAGGGAGGGCGAAAATGAGGAGCTGATGCCAGGGGCTTAAGTGTAGAGAAAATGTTTTGAGAATGAGGGTAACGAATGCACAAATGTGCTTTACACAATGGATGTGTGTATGGATTGTGATAAGAGTTGTATGAGCCCCCAATAAAATGATTTTTAAAAAAGAAAAGAATGTTTCCTGTGCATAGCCCCACATATCAAGATGGTAGTGGTCCCCTGGCCCCATCCCAATGTTGACAACACTTTCCCCCCAGATCCAGTCGGTATAGATTTAAGTCTCTTTCTCCCCTTTGGCTGATTTCTTCGTTCAGGAAGAAAAATCCTATCACAGCGGTTTAGGATTCTCATCCCAGTTTCATTGTTGTTTCCTTTTTCAAAGACCAGGTGGAAGAGGCAGGATGTGGCGAGCACAGTGTACGCATTTCAGCCCCATCTCTTGTGCCCTTTCATTTAATGAAGAACCGAGTGGGGAAACACGACGAGACCCGGAACAGACATTGTCTCTGTCCCAAGGCTCCACAGATGTTCTCCAGGCAGCACGACTCAGAGTCGGGGTTCCCTGGTGAGGGCAGCCATGGGGTCCACTCAAAGTCAGCGGAGGATTTACCAGTCATCCCAAATGTGGAATTCCAGGAATCAGTCTTCTGAGGGTCCATTGCATTCTCCACTGCGCTGAGCTGGGTTTACCTTCCAGAAGGTGCGGAGGTCAGAACATATGCATGGTATGGGACACTCAACCGGGAGGAGAGGAGGAGTGCTGACTGAGCACGAAGCCCTCTCCTCAAGGAACCAAAAGACAACAGAGCGACTGAGAGGAAAGCAACAGTCAAGTCCTCCCTCCTGATTGCCGGTCCTGGCCACAGTCAACTACATCAGATCGATTCTCAAGGAAAATCCCCAGAGTCATCTTTTCCCCTCTCAAATTGGCATTTGAATTTCCTGTTCTTCTCCAGTCCTCCGGGAGTTCTTTCAAATAATGTCTGTGGCCTCCACCATGCTTTCCGCCTCCTAGTGTCCAAGACCTCAGGGCCAGCATATCAGGGTCTGTCTACTTTGGTTTAAATAGAGCATAACAAATCGTTCCCTAATCTTCCTTGGCTTCTTGCCTCCATATCCCACATACTGTTTGTTCCAGCTCTCAGAAAACAGCTTGTCCCTTTATCAAATATCATAGTTTATAATTTCCCAAGTGCTCATTTAGGATAAGCACATGCCTCTGTTATGCAGAACAAATCGCTTTGATTGCATGAGCACAGGTGATATGGAGTGCTGTGGTGGTGGAACCCTCAAGGGTCCAGTTAGCTTTTAGCTAGTGATAACAGTGTTCCAGAATCTGTTCTTCCTGATTCGAAGGAAAACTGGGTACTCCCTTCCTACCACTCCACCCAATCCAGTCTTCAACTAACACATATTTGAATAAAACTTAATGGAATACCAGCAGTCTTATAGTACAGTGATTTGATTTGCTACCCAGAAGACCAAAAGAATTACCTCCACTTACCTAAGTTCTGGCTAAGGCTAAATGGTTAAATAGTTGGTGTGATGATTAAGGTTGTATGCCAATTTGGCTCAGCCAAGTTCAGTAGTTTGGCAGTTATGATGTAATCATCCCCTAGGATGAGATCTGGTATAACATAATCACCTTTATGATGAGACCTGCTGTGAGTAGCCAGATAGTAATCAGCCCCTGTAACGTGAGTCAGGAAGAGTCTCTAGTCTGGTGTCTGGAGACATCAGACTTGGAACTTGCCTGTTTCTACAACCATTTCCTTGAGATAAAGCTCTCTAAATGACACTAACTCAAACAACCAGGAATAGAAATCCCTCATAATCCGACAATTCCTTTGCTGGGTATATATCCTAAAGAAGTAAAAGTCAGAACACGACACACATAGGCACACCCATACTCATCGCAGCACTGTTTTCAATAGCAAGGAGATGGAGACATCCTAAATACTCACCAGTAGGAGAAAGAAGGAAAAAACTTTGGTCCATACACGCAATGGAATGCTATGCATCACTAAGATGAAACGAGAAAGCACATGGATCAACCTGGAGAATATCATGTGGAGTGAAATTAGCCAATCACAAAAGGCCAGATATTATATGAGACCACTATTATAAGGGAGTGAGGGGACAAGAGAAAGACTGTCATACCAAAAGGAATAGACTTTGGAGTTTGCCAAAGGGAGAAGGCCGAGGGAGGGAGAATAAAGCAATGTGCTGGATGGTGGATGGGAATTGACTTTGGGGAAGTGGAAGATGCTGATCCACAGGAGGGAGACAGGAAATCAAGGAGCAGGGAAGTGGGAGACTCATGGGGCATTTGCTTAACAGTTCAGAGTGTGGAATAAGCAGTTAACTGTATGAAATATAGGCCCCCACCTAAGACACAATTAAAAAAAAACTATATATATGAGGGGGGCTTTAAAATGCTTGTGGAAAATTTCATTATCTTTGAGTTCTATTTTTCCCATGAAACTCTTTGAAGGCTATATATGTAGATATGGTTTTGTTATTCTGTAGAACCCAGCCTAAGACAGATAGCTTCCATGTTGTCTGACATTAATTATTATCCTCCAAAAAGATATATTGAAGTCCTGACTCTAATACCTGTGAATGTGATTTTGTTTGGAAATAGCGTCTTTAAAGATGTTACCAGTTAAATGGACATGAGATCATGCTGCAGTAGGGTGGCCCCAAATCTGATACAGTGCTGTCCTTATAAAAAAAGTGCAACAAACATAGAGAGGTGCATAGAGGGAAACTGCCAGGCAAAGATGTACCTGAAAGTTAAGGAGCACCGAGGAATCTCTAAGAATCCCAGAAACTGACATTTTAGTGTAACAGTTAAGACCTTGTACTTTGGAATCTTAAATACCAGATCCTTACATCGTGTCCCCTGCTACTTGTAAAATGAGTGATCTTGAGTAAGTTATTAACCTTGAGATCCGTTTTCTTCATTTGTCGTAGAAGGATGCTACTAGAGTTTACTGCAAAAGGCTGTTTAAACTGGAAGCAGAATGCTAAGGAGTGAGTTGGCCATACATGGTAGCTGTTATCATTACCAGGTCCTTGGAGGGTGTAAATGATTTGCATTAAAGGTTTGTGGTTTGAACCTACCCAGTGGCACCATGGAAGCAAAAGGCCTCCTGCTCTCCATCCATAAAGATCACAGCCAAGAAACCCTTTTAAACACGCCTGCTGTGCAGCACACAGGGTCACTGTGTGTTGGCATCAACTCAACAGCCACTGTTTTGATTTCAGCTTTAATTATTATCATTACACAGTGGCTCTTCTTGTGCCCTACCAGACTTTTCATCTGTATGCATGGACCATCTTTAAGAATTGTCTCTATTCCCTGGGATCTATGACACTGTTCACTTATTACCCTCAGAATCCTCAACTTATTGGGAAATGAGAAAAAGGCTAATAAAAGTCAAAGGTGTAAATAGCAAGAATCAGGATCAATGACTGCTCATCCAAGGACACGTCATGTATAAAGCATGCTTTTCATTACAACATTCATTTCTCTCGCCAAGTCTTAAGCAAGGAGGCAATGGTGGGGTGGGGCTAGTCTATTGTTTCTACCAGCTGTCGACTTCAGACCTCTGACTGCCTTAGGGTCTCTCTTCAGAAATGTGTCCTTTGCAGGGTTTGGGGGAGGGCAGGTGACCACGCTCCATGAGAAAGATGAGGCTCTCTGCTTCCACAAAGATTCAAAGCCTCAGAAACCCAGAGGGGAAGTTGTACTCTGTCCTATGGGGTCACTTAGAGTTGGAATCAACTTGAGGGCAGTGGGTTGAGTTAGAAGCTGCGGGTTGTAGGTAAATCATATTTGTAATCTTGGCCTACAATCCTACTAATATTTCTTCCTTGTAGGCATACGGATATTGTCCTGTCCCTGATAATATTATGTTTCAGAGTAGGTCTTGAAATACTTTCTTTGTTTTTCATTTTTGACAATAAATGTTATGCCATCCTTCTTCCATGCATCCACTATTTGAAATGCCAGTGGCATAGCTTCCAACATCACAGCAATACACAAACCACCATCCTATGACACACTGCCAGATGAGTGGTGGATATAGATCCATACCCATATGCCCATATACATGCATGCTGTTGTTAAGGGCTATCTCATTGATTTTCAACTCATTGTAACCCATGTGACAGAGTAGAGCTACCCCATAGGATTTTCTTGGCCATAGTCTTAAGGAGATCAACAGGTCTATGTGTCATAGAGCTGTTGGATGGGCTTGAACTTCCAACCTTTTGGTTTGCAGCCAAGCATTGAAATGTTGCACCATTTAGGTTCCACTACACACACACACACACACACACACACACACACACACACACTTTTCTTTTTTTTGAATCACTTTACTGTGGGCTCGTACAACTCTTATCACAATCCATACATACATCCATTCACACATATTTTCTTGGTGTATGAAAATTAACTACAATTTTTGAGTGATAATCAGCTGTGGACACAGCCGAGATCTACCTTGTATCCCTGACTCCCCAGTCTGCTCCTTAGAATAGGATAGTGAGACTTCCATCTCACGTACTTTGGACATGTTGTCAGGAGAGAACAGTCCCCAGAGAAGGGCATCATACTCGGTTAGGTAGTGGGACAGCCAAAAAAAAAGGAAGACCTTCAGCAAGATTGAATCATTAGCTACATCTTCTGCATCAAAGAGAAGCACAATTGTGAGGGTGGCACGGGACCGGGCAGTGTTTCCTTCTTTGGTGGCTATGAGTAGGAACTGACTTGACGGTACCTAAAACAACAACAACAACAACAACAGGTCTAGTGCAAGGCTCTGTGTTTGGGACAGGCATCCTATTAGCTTCACTTTCTCATCACTGTCACGATCGTATTGAGCACAACCCAACGCAAGTGCTCTCGAAAGTACAGCCAGGTGGTTGAAAGATTGCTTTGCGTGATTCTTGGCTAGACTGCCTCTTAGTGGTGTGACCTTGAGCAAGTTCCTTAATCTCTCCGTGCCTCTGTTTCTCCTTCTGTCAAATAGCTTGCTGAGAATATCCACCTTTAGGTTTATTAATAGATACAATACATTGATATTTGCAAGACACGTAGCAGAGTGCCAAGCAGGCAGTGACTACTATGTGTTACTTAAATTAATAAAACTAGTCAGTGAGATAATTTTCCCTTTTCCTATGTGCAAAAAAAATATTTTCTCCAAACTTCACAGTCTCTTCTGCCAGCAGTCATGTGCTCCTGCCAGTACATGCAGGGTGATAAGCCTTCTGCTGTGACCTGGGCTCACCCTCACACAGGGTTTCATTCCCTCCCCAACACTCACCGGCAGTATCCTCAGAACTGCCTCTCCCAGAAGCAACCCCTTTTGCTGACTCCATACTGGAGAAGCATTTTGCCAGAGCAGAAACAACCCCAATCCGTCTGACAACCATGCCAGCTCTGCCCATTTGATGTCTCCCCTCTAGGCAAGACCCCTACAGGTTACTGCTTCTGTGGAATTCCTGTCACACACACATGCCCCCCCCCCCAGCTCCTTGTACAGTGGGGTGTTTGTCCCCTTTTGGTCCGTGCTAATGGTCCTGTCACCTTTGGCTCTGGTCTAAGTTGGCTATGGGAACATAAAGGGAAAAGCAGAGAAGCTGGACTAGGACCAAAGCGTGATCTGTTAATGGACCTGCATCTCGGGAAGGCAAGTTTAGCAAGAAAAACCAAAGCCAGATCAAACTACAAAGTGTTGAGTTCAATTAGAATTTCAGATAAGCGATGAATTTTTTTTTCACCACATGGGAGGTAGATAGGAGAGAAACAGCTGCCAGTCACCAAGTTGACGCAGATTCATGATGACTTTACAAGTCACAGAATGAACCATCGTATGGTCCCATACCATCCTCACAATTGCAGGAATATTGCTGTAGGGATCTTGCCTAGAGGGGAGACATCAAGTGGGCAGAGGTGGCATGGTGGTCAGATGGATTTGGGATGTTTCTGCAGCCGTGTGGAGACCTCTGCCAGCGCTGAGATGTGTGAATGCTCACTGATTCGGCTTTCCTCCTGCAGTCGGCGTCATTGCATGTGCTTTGTGAGATCGAGGACTTTGTAGATCGGTGTCGGACCTATGGGCTAATGTTGGACTTATGGGCTTGGGCAGCACGGGGTTGGGATGCTTTCTGAATGTACACTTACCCTTTATATAAAACTCTCTCTTATACATATGTGAGTTTCTATGGATTTGTTTCCCTAGTTTATCTAGATCAACACAGAGGTCAAGAAGAAAGGATGCCGTCAGCCATCCAAACAGATGATTTTGAAAAGTGTTTGCAGGAATGGAATCACAGGTTTGGCAAATGTATTAAGTGTACTGGAGAATATTTCAAAGGTGGTAAGGTTGTTTTGTAGAAAAAAATATCCAGTTTTTTTGGGGGAACCCCCTCATATGACAACAGGAGACCCGGCTTGTATAAAAAGACACTAGTGGCATAGTTCTCAGCATCCAAGCAGCACAGTGTTATGATAAATTGACAGGTGATCTTATTTTCTTTTTCTTACTCCTCAACATCCTCTGACAGGTACAGGACTTTGGTAGAAATTTGAGTTCTCTTAGCTTAATATTTTCTTAAAAATAAAAATGTCAGTGGATTAATTAATATCATTTACTTTCCTTGTTCCAACTAACAGCCAAGAAGAATTTGCAGACTGGTGATTCTGTGTCAGATAAACACATACGTTAGCTCGTGCTTCCTGTTTCAACAACAATGACAACAGCACCACCAACAAAAATCCATATAGTGACACTAGAAGGATGCTCCGTTTTCCACCTGGGAGCATCACAAGAAAGAAAACAGCATTGTGTTCTGGGAAGGAGGTCCTCAAAGAGAGGGGCCTGGCAGCAGTGACTTGGGCTAGTCAGGGACTGAGCAAGACGACCAGGAGTAAATGGGAAGAGCTTGATGTGATCTTGAGACCATGAGACACTGGCTTGACTGGAAAGGCAAGTGCCAGGTGGTGGCCCTGAGAAGTCCATTTGGACAGGTAAGATTGGACTATGATGGATCTTGAAAATTATGCTATGGATTTACCTTGGTAGGCAGGTATAAAGAGCCATTGGAAGCTTTTAATAAGGAATTCTGATAACAGTGGTTAAGCGCTGGGTTGAAAACTGAAAGGTTGGCAGTTGGAACCCAGCAGTTACTCCTTGACAGAAAGCTTCTGTAAAGATTGCAACCTTCTGAATCTGGCCTGAACGTCGGACAGTACCCTGTCAACGTATGGCTGCAACCATTGTTGGATGATCTTCAGCAACATTTTACTTTCATGTGATATCAATGATATTGTTCTATAATTTGAACATTACGTTTGGTCATCTTTCTTTGGAGTGGGTACAAGTATGGACCTCTTCCAACCAGCTGGCCAAGTAGCTGTCTTCCAAATTTCCTGGTATGAGACAAGTAAGGTCTTCCAGTGCTTCAGCAACTTGAAGAAACATTTCATTTGGTATTCCATCAATTCCTGGAGCCTTATTTTTGGTTAATGTTTTCAGAGCAGCTTGTTCATATTATAGGTTTGTCTATCGTTTGGGTGCACGTTGAGCCTCCAGGCTTGAAGGGTGACTAAGGGTCCTAAGATTTTGAGTTCAGTTGGACCAAGGAGGGTTTTGAGAAACAGACGAAGAGGAGAGAGAGGGGAAGTTTTCAGGCATGATCCAAGATTTTAAAAGTGAGCAGCTGCACAGGAGAAGCTGGAGACAGGGGAGTTTCCCAATATGGCTGGTGTGTAGAAGACCTAATGGGAAGGGACAGGGAACGGTGGGCAAGGAAGGTCAGATCTGGGACCTTAAGGATTTTCAGGTAAAACCCTCACACTTTCCTGGACGGAAACATGAGTGAGAAGTTCAAGACATGATCAGAAGGGACTCCAAGGCAGCCAGTTTGATTTCTTTGTTTTTTAAGCAGGGAGGCTGGTGGGGGCGCTACTGGAGCCGTCACTAGAACAAGGCAATCACATAAATAGTACAAGAATCAGGCATAAATCCTTCCCGTTTACTCAGCTTTGTTTTATAGAAAATTTGGATCTGCCAGGGTTTTGTATCTTTGGGGAAAACACTGAGGTGTGTGATAAAGGTGAATCTTGTAAGTTTCTGAGCTACTTTTAAGGGAAGAGAGACACAAAGGAAGTGGCGCGCATTTGAATGGTCTCATGTCCATGCAAGGGGAGTCTAGCTTTGAGGATACAGGAATGGACCCAATGTTCACTCCCTGGCTTTGCAATGTGTCTTTGGGTCCAACTAACCCACTTTTTTGGAGTGATCTTTGAAAAAGTACGCTTGGCAAAATTACATGCAGATGCCGAATGTGGCTACTAATGGAGCTTGTTAGCTTCCTTGAATTCTGTGGCAGAAAGGAAGGAGAGTACAAAATATTGGTTCCATGTGGTCTCTTAGAACTCTATAGTGCAAAGACCTCCGAGTCAGGAAATGCTATGCTCAAATCCCAGACTTATCATTCCATGGGGACTTGACAAGGCACTGGCTTCCAGGTCTGCAGTGTCTGCATCTGAAAAACGGGCAGCACTGGAGCACTGGCAGCACTGAATCTCAAAGTGCATAGGTCAATTTCATCTTGGGGGCTAGAAAAGGCACAGGACCAGGGCAGGACACAATGAGACCACGTTTTAGCACACTTTCCAGTTCAGACACATCACAGACTTTGGTTTTCATGACCTCTAACGAAACATCCCTGAGATCTGCCAAGGGTTAAGTGCTTGGCTACTAACAAAGGTTGGTGGTTCAAACTCACCAGAGAAGCTTCAGAAGAAGGGCCTATTCATCTCCTCCTGAAAGATCACAACTACAGCTCCACTCTGACACACAGGGCCTCCACAAGTTCAAAGTGACTTGATGGCAACCGATTGGTTGGATGATGACATTGAATGAGATAGCTGAGCCTTAGTGGAAAGCACGTTTTCTATGGTTGTACCATTAGCTGGTGGTAGAGCTGGGCCGTGCCTCCAAATCAAAGCTGCCTCTACTGTGCTAGGTCAACACACATGCTCATAAGCATGAGAAAAACATGTGATGATGGGAAGTAAGCGTTATATGATATGAAGTACTTTATGAAATTCTGATGGCTCTAATGCTTTGTTTTTCTCCTCGGAGAAAGAAATCATCACCTTGTCTAGAAAAATTCCATCCAGTCGATTCCACAAGTATTTACAGAACACTAGCACTATTTTAGGTGCCTGGATACACAGTGAACAAACAACAAGTATACCTGATCTTGTGGAGCTTATCCTACATCTTTCCAAAATTGTCAAAAGTCTCATGCACTTGGCCTCTCCAAGCACCAGAAACAACTCATCGTTGCTGCCTTTCATCTGTGCGGGGCTGGCTTGAACCTGTGACCTGTGTGGTCACATAGGTTCCTGAAGTCACAAGGAGTCCATCCTTGCTTTAATGCTCTGTTGCTACTGTCCTGGAATTTTTAATAATTTTTCTACAAAGAAGCCACCTTTTCCTTTTGCATTCGGCTCCTATTATGTGTTGATTCGCATCCTCTAAAAGGGAAATGAAAAGTCCTGAACTTTGTACCTCTGAATGCGATTTGGTTGGGGAAACACGTGTTTTGTTTTGTAAGTCTCTTTGTAGATGTTATCAGTTAGATTAAAGAAAATGATACCACAGTAAACAGAACCCAAACCAAATCTGGGACTGGTGGGTTGATTCGGCGCAGGCAATCCCCGATGGACGGGGTAGACCTAGTCCACGTTTCATGGAGTTTTCAAGAATGTGACCTTCTGGCAGCAGAGTCCTAGGCCCATCTTCGGAGGTCACTCTGTGCAGCTCAAATCACCAAACTTTCCGTTACTAGTAGAGGGCTTACCCCCTTGTGCCAACCAGCAATTCTGCATCTCGGGGACAGGGTGAGCCCTAATTCCTTCTGAGTGGTGTCTTTTAAAAAATGTAGAACAGACATGGATACAGAGTCACACACAGGGCAAGATACCAGGTGAAGATACAGCTATGAACCATGCAGTGTTCGGGACCACTAGGAACCAAAAGAGACTAGGAATGATCACCCCCTTGAGCAGACAGAGTAGGCATGGCCCTGTGGGTGCCCTGAATTTGGTGGGGTTTTTTTGAATTAAAAAAAAAATCATTTTATTAGGGGCTCATACAACTCTTATCACAATCCATACACACATCAATTGTGTAAAGTGCATTTGTACATTCATTGCCCTCGTCATTCTCAAAACATTTTCTCTCCACTTAAATCCCCGGCATTAGGTCCTCATTTTCTCCCTCCCTCCCCGCTCCCGAAGTTGGATTTTTAGCCTCCAAAACTATGAGACAACGCATTTCTGTCTTTAAAGTCACCCATATGTGGTATTTCTGTCACAACAGGGCTAGGTAACTAAGACACTACTGTTCTTAGAAAAGCTAGACAAGAACTTGGCCTTCTGTTTCCTGCTTTTCCAAGTCGACTTCCCCGTCTGTCAATCTACTAACCAGGTATTACTCTTGTCCCTGGGCTTCAGTTTTGTAGAGTTTTAGTTTCAGTGTAGAGAGGTGCTGGGATCAGATTTACTCTTGTCCCTGGGCTTCAGTTTTGTAGAGTTTTAGTTTCAGTGTAGAGAGGTGCTGGGATCAGATTAAGCTCAAGTGAGAAGCAATACCAACACAGTGTGGTTATTTGTTTTCTACGGACAAAATCATTCTGACGCTCTGGGAATCTACATTTCTGGATTCATGAAATTGGGGGGACCCACCCAGGACATTTAGCCTTATGTGTCCTTTTTTGAGCCTGGAAAACCAGATCTTTGGAGTCATTGTCAGGTGGAGCAACAGCTTAGTGAGCAACCTAACTTGGCGGAGAGCATTTCGCCTCAGGCATTAGGCTCTGTTGGAAAACTACCCACATTCTGTTTCAAGAAGTCAGACTCCAGGGAGTGACAGCAGAACTTCTTAAACTTTTCCCACGCTCAATGCCTTTCTCAACCCATGAATTTGCAACACAGGCCAGCACTGCTAGAAACACCTTGGATTCATTACATGTTTGGTTTTGAATTAACTTTTGGTTGTTGCCCATTCAGAAACCTTTTACTGATGCCAAATTTTTCAGGACCCTCACAGTCAGCTGCATGGCCCCATGTGGGGTTTCGACCCACAGTTTAAGAAGCTTTGGACTGGAGGCTGTTTCCAAGTACATATGGCGCACCTTTGGTGCCTCTGCCACATGTGGATCCTGCTCTCCCTGCCTTTGCTTTGGTGTTACCTTGCGGTTAATTAACATAACAGTAGGCTATGTAACCTGTTTTACCTGTCCTCTTTTGGACATGCTTGGTGTATTAGTCTAGGTACTTTAGAGAAACAAATCCACAGCAACTCATGGATAAGAGAGTTTTATGTAAAGAAAGTGTGTATCACGAAAACATCCCAACCCAATGCTGTCCAAGCCCACAAGTCCAACATGAACCCATTAACCCAACACCAGTCCACAAAGGCCTCCAGCTCACAAAACAGAGGCAATGATGCCGACTGCAGGAGGAAAGCTGAGCCAGTGAACGAATAAGCATCTCAGCACTAGCAGGGGTTGCCACACTGCTGCTCCAGCACCCAGGGCTGCATCGGGGTAGGTCCATGTGGCTTCTCCTTGGGGATGTCTTGTAGGAAGTCAATCTTGCAAGCTGAAGCAGGGAACTGCTAAGACAGCTGCACCCTGGTGCGACCCTCACACATCAAGAGACCCGAGAACTAGAAAGGCGAGGCTTTCTACCCATTTATCTACCACCCATTTAGCCCTCCTCCTTTCAATTAGCCCCACATGTGATTATTGGCCAGGTTGGCACAATTAACTAACTCACTTGGCTAAAGCTGCCCTATTCAAATCCTATGTACTCACAATAATTATATTCTGATGCACTAAATTTTGAAGTTTCTCCAAGCAATTTAGGTTTGGGGAACTGCTTTGTAGTCCTTACAATTTATTTTAGATTAACTATAGGATTCTTATAATAAAGGCTATTGCATGATCTTCCTTATTATTTTTTTAATGATCGGTTCTTTATTTCTTTCTAATCATTTTATTAGGGGCTCATACAACCCTTATCACAATCCATACATACATCAATTGTGTAAAGCACATTTGTACATTCGTTGCCCTCATCATTCTCAAAACATTTGCTCTACACTCCTTTTTCATTTTGTACATAAACAACACAACTTCATCCAAGAAGTTTATTGTGAATAATCACCACAGTCATTTAAATCTGCAAAGGCCAGGATACTTTCACCCCCTGATCCTATATGGAAATCCCCACCCTTTTTTTTAATGAATTTAGTCTTAAACTTTCCATCTTCATTCTCAAACCTTGAAACAGTTGTCAAGACCTCAGAGACAATGGAGTATTTTCAAATATTCCCCAGGAAGGATGTCACTCTTCATTTATCATGTGTCTACTATCTCACATCTTTAAAGTGTTGAAAAGCAAGGATGTCAATTGGAGCACTAAAGTGTGCCTGACCCAAGCCATGGTGTTTTCAGTTGCCTCGTGTGCATGTGAAAGTTGAACATTGACAAGAAAGACTGAAGGAGAATTGATGATTTTGAATTATGGTGCCGGTGAAAATTTTTGGAAGTACCATGGACTGCTGAAAGGTCAAACAAAGCTGTCTTGGAAGAAGTCCAGCCAGAATGCTTCTTAAGGGCAAGATGGCGAGACTTCCTCTTAGGTACTTTTGGGGGACATGTTATCAAGAGAGACTAGTCCTTGCAGAAGGACATCTTGTTTAATAAAGAAGAAGGGAAGTGAACAAGAGGAAGATCTCAGACAAGATGGACTGCAACGATGGGCTCACATATAAGAACCATGGTGAGGATGGTGCAGGACTGGGCAGTGTTTTGTTCTGTTGTCCATTGGGTCCCTAGGAGTCGGAGCTGACTCAAGGGGGCCTAACAATAACAGCTACGATCTTATCTCAGGAGTATTTTTGACCTGAATGGAAGCTGACATGCCTCCTGGGCACCTATGGGGGGACGCTCTAGAAAAATGGTAAGGCTGCAACCCATTGCACGTAGAACACATCTGGGACCCAGATACGCTGAGTTCCAGATCTCGCAGGTTTCACACTTAATTTCTCCTCAGTTTGGGCTCTTTTGGAAAAGTCCTGGTACCTTCCTGAGAAAGGCCTGTGGGGAGAAAGCTCTCAAAGGCCATGGGCAAGGGAGTGCTAACATGTGACCAGCGGTAGTTCACAAAAGAGGCGAGTGCCCAGGGGGCTGCTCCCATGCTCCTCATGCGGTTAACTTGGAAGTGTCGATGGGGTCATGCACCTTTTCAGGGCCTTCTGCTCTCGTGGCTGCTGTTCTTAAGGCCTGGCTTTATTCCCGATAAAACATTGACAAATCCTGTTTTATTCTAGACCGTTTGATCTCAGATAACGTTAATATAAAAGGCTAGCGATCCTAATGGTTCTTGGCAATGCCGTTACTATGTGTCCTTTTGTAGCCAGGCCCCTAATGGGCTTGAACTTTCAAAGAAGGACATGGCCCTATTTCTAGCATTCCTCTCATCCAGTATGGAGGTGTGTCAGCCTCTGCTCAGTAGGGGCCCCGATAATATGGTAGATCCAAGAAATATGCCTAGTTTTCAAGAGAGCAGCAGCCTATCGAACCATTATGGTTAAATCAACAGAGATGTGGATTGCTTTCATAGATTTATGACAGGGCTGCTAAAAATACATGGGACTTGTACATTGTTGACATGTTTACCCAGGTGTCCTGATGTCAGTTAGCTGCATAGCCATCATGGCCTACCTTTGGTCACTCCAAGTGAAACTAGTGTGCTTGCTTGGTAAGCTTAACTTCAGTGTCACTCACCTAGAGCGAGCCAAGTCCCATCCCCAGAATTTCCTAAATTGAAGTTCCCATATGCTGGGAATGAAAACATCACTGTTTTGAGAAATGGCACTGTTAGCAGTTATCTGTTTCTGTGTAACAAATTACCTCAAAACTCAGTGGTTTGAGACAACAATACTATTTATTATTTCTTGTGTTTTTTGTTGGTTGGGGCACAGTGGGCACAACCAGTGTCCTTTTCCTGAAGGCCTGGGCCCTCAGCTGGAAGACTCGGAAGCTGGGGACTGGAACCATTAAACACGTGTTCACTTCTATGTCTCTGATTCATGCTGACTAATGACTGGGGACCAGAACACAGATGTGTTGGTTTCTCAACATGCTCTGGGCTTCCTCACAACATGGCAACTGGCTTGTTAGTGTGGAGAAAGATAGCCAGTCAGAAGTTGTGTGCCTTTTACAACCTACCTTTGGAAGTTGTGAAGTCTCACCCCCACAGTATTAGTGCTTGAGGCAGCTACAAACATCTGACCTGACTCAAGAGGCAGGAACCTAGACCCTGTTTATTTTTGGAAACATGTCAAATCCCACTGTAAAAATGTGGGACTCTATTGGTGCTGAGATCACAGTGGGAAATGCAGAATGTGTGCACTGGGACATGTTCTGGTGCAGCAACTTTTGAAAAATACAATCTTGTGTTGGTACTGCCTCCATCTCCTTTGGCATTCTTGTGGGCATAGTGGGTAGATTTAACTTACTAACAGGCAAAAGACAGGCAAGTGTGATGGTGGGGAAGGAGGAAGACAAAAGGAAACAGAGGAACAATCCAGGAAGCAAAGCTATGGATAGAGGTATAAACATAGGTGTGTACTCATGTAAATATATTAATTCATAAAAATAGATGTATTGGCCTGTCTACATATATTTATATGGCAATACATTGAGATAGTGGATGGACTTCGGGCCTCTGCTCATACCCTTCCTCAGTGCAAGAAAAATTTGTTCTAACAACCTGGAATTCTATGATGCTTACCCTTCTGGCATAATCGCTAAAGACAAAATGGGTGCATAAGCAAATATGAAGAAAGCTGATGGTGCCTGGCTATCAAAACATATAGCATCTGGGGTCTTAAAGGCTTGAAGTTAAACAAGCGGCCATCTAGCTCAGAAGCAACAAGGCCCACATGGAAGAAGCACACCAGCCTGTGTGATCATGAGGTGTCAATGGGATCAGGTAGCAGGCATCAGAAGACCCCAAACAAACAAACAAAACATAGTTGAGAATGAGGGTGGTCGGAACAGAGACCCCAAACCCATCTGTAGACATCCCCTCACAGAATGGTTACAAGGAAGGGATGAGTCAACCAGGGCGCAGTATAGCACAGATGAAACATACGATATTCCTCTGGTTCTTTGAGGCTTCCTCCCACCTCCACCTCCCACTATCATGACCCTAGTCCTGCTTTTCATTGCAGGCTAGGCCAGAGTATGTACACTGGTACAGATAAGAGCCCACAACACACTAAATTCAGGTCAGATAAACCCCTCAGGAAAAGAAATAGGTGTAGTGATACCAGGAGGATAGGAGGAAGGTGAGGAGAGGAAGGGAGGAAGGGGGAACTAATCACAGTGATTGACACATACCCCTCTACCCTGGGGGGACAAACCACAGAAATGTGGGTAAAGGGAGACAGCGGTCGGTGTAAGATATGAAAACAATAATAATTTATAATTTATCAAAGGGTCACGAGGGTGGGGAAGGGAGGGGGAAAAGAGGGCCTGATACCAAAGGTTCAAATGGAAAGTAAATGTTTAGAAAATGATGATGGCAACATATGTACACATATGCTCGATACAATTGATGTATGGGATGTTATAAGAGCGGTGAGAGCCCTCAATAAGTGATTTAAACAAAGAAAGGAAGTGAAGGCTCTTCCTGAATATGCCCCAATGCTGGGAGACCCTCAGTGACACCCGTGCTCCCGTGAGACAAGACAGCGGTTAGCAAGCCCACTTCTGCAGTGAAAGCCCCCCGATGGTCTGCCAGTTGGACAGGCAGGTTGGAAGTGGCTGGCCCCCTCCACCAGTCATGCTTAGGGGTAGACCTCTGTAGACCACAGGACTCAGCACGTCAAGAGCCAGGTCAACCAGTGCCCTAAAACAACACCCTATGTTTTCCTGTACTTGATGGTTTCCTAGCATTATCCCTTCTGATTCAGCAGTCCGGAAGCCACCAGAGAGGGGGACTTTCTTTCCCAGGAATTTAATGGTAACCAAAAAAGAACACAATAAACTTGTTTGAAGAGATGGAGAATTAACGGAGAGAACAAATCAATGTGAGCAAGAACAAGTTCAGAAGTGGTGGGTATTTTTGTAACATTAAAACAGTGTGTCAACCCCCCCATCTGTCCATTTGTCATACTGTGGTGGTTTATATGCATGTTTCTGGGATGCTGGAAGCTTTGTCCCCCAGCATTTAAAAAACTAGCAGTCACCCAAGGTAAACAGGTTTCAGTATTGTTTGCAGACTAAGACAGAGTAGGAGACAGCCTCATCTAGTGAATCAATGAGATCCTGTAGCTTTGATCTAAATCTATGTGATCTAGTACAGTGCTGGAAGATGAGCTTTGCAGGCTGGAAGACACTCCAGACACACAGGGGCTGCAGCAGTGGCTCACATGCACCAGTGCTCTCAGGACCGGGCAATATTTTGTTCTGCTGCCGGAGGATAAGCTAAAAAGTCTTTCTACAAAATCAGAGAAACCTGTATGAAACAAACATCGCACAATGCCACGCTGCTGTTTCTCCACATGTCCTCCATCTGGGTCTATGCATGTACACTTCTGAAGGTGCTGTTTGCATCTCTCTAACCCCTCGCTCTCTTTATCACGGTGCACCATCATGATCAACAGAGAGCAGATTGAAGTTGTCAAGGATTTTGTCTTGCTGGGATCCACAACCACTGCTCCTAGACACCAGAAGACACTTGGGTAGATCTGCTGCACAAGATCTCTTTAAAGTGTTGAGAAGCAAGGCTGTCACTTAGAGGACTAAGGGATACCTGACCCAAGCCATGATATTTTCAATCATGTCATATGCATATAAAGGCTGGACATTGAATGAGGACGCCAGAAGAAGAAACGGTGTTTGAATTATGGTGGTGGCAAAGAATATTAAAAATACCAGGGACGGCCAAGAGAAAAAACAAATCTGTTGTGGAGAAGTACAGCAGAATGTTCCTTATGAGCAAGGACAGTGAGACTTTGTCTCAGGTACCTTGATCAGGTTCTTAGGAGAGGCCAGCGTCTGGAGAAGGACATCATGCTTGGTAAAGCAGAGGGGCAGCACACAGGGGAAGGCCCCAGACAAAATGTATTGACACGGTGGCTGCAACTAGGCACCTAAACTGAAGAGCAATGGTGGGGATGGGCAGTGACTCATTCTGTTGTACACAGGGTCACTATGAGTCATACCCAACTGCATCACCTAACAACAACAACAGCAACAACAACAGCCCTTCTCTGAAGATTTCTGGGCTCCTCTATTTACACTGCGTTAACATGGCAGTTTGAGCATCTTTGAGGGACTCAAATCATATTCCCTTTAAATCTTCACTGAGCTTTTGGAAAAAGAGACTTCTGAAGGAAGTTTCCCAAGGGAATTCTCCTAGGACGGTCCATACTGCCTTGGAAGACTAAGCAGGGGCATTGCCACAATGGGAAAAAACAAAACAAAAAAAACATTGGCAAAACTTTCAGGCCCATTTTCTTACCAATGCCATTTTCAATTTTCTTAAAACATCTTCCTAACCAAGCTCCTGTGATTGTCTTGTGTCTTTTGAGAAAATCTTTGGGGGGGCCACAAAAAAGCAGTCACCATCACGTCCCAAGCTGACCTCTCTGCCTTGAATTGAACTGGCGCAGCAGATCCCCTGAAACCACTGTTTCCATTGGGCCTTTTTTTGAAGGCACCCTAGCAAGACTAAGCGAGGTGCGTCACTGAGAGAACGTGCCTGCAGCCATCCATTGATGACCAAGGCATGCTTTAACACGAGTTGTTTGAAATGAACCTGTGCAGGTATGAGCTGGGGTCATAGTGCCAAGACTTTTTTTTTACTTACTCTGATGCATAGGTCACCATGAGTCAGAGTTTACTCAATAATAAGTAACAACAGCAAGACAATGTGATGTTGGAGGTGCACACTGTAGTACAGAGATGCACCCTGCCAGTGCTTAAGAATCACTCTCCAACCCATACTAAGTGTCACTTAGTCACTCATCAGTCTCTCATCTTCAGTGGAGGGAGACTCGGAGCCACTGGAGAATCCTCTGGCTCTGTCACTCCAATGTCTAGAAGGAAGAACACAGGTTGTGCTAGAATGAAGCCAAGGCAAGTGCCAGACCTGCTGAAGCCAGGTAGTCCAAGCCTCCAGGCTATGGCTGCCTATTTCATTCATTCGTTCACTCATTCATTCATTCATGAGAGATGTCTAGGTAGAGCAAAGAAGGACGTTCTCCCCCCTGGGACTTGGGGAATGTACTCAGAAGGCTTTTGAGAGAAGAAATTGGTGAGAAATAGATGGGGGCTTCAAAAGCTTCATGGGAAATTTTCATTATTGTTCAGTTCCATTTTTTTTTAGAAGTTTAGAAGTTCCATGATTTTTTAGAAGACCCTGTGTACAATGTTCCCCCCGCCTACTCAGCTCAGTCCATGATTAAAGAAATATCTTTCTTTACTTTGGAGATTTGGGCATGATCAAGAGAATAGAAGTAAAATCTCCGCATGAAATCCTATCTTTTTCTCTGACAACAAGTATGGCAAATTGTTTGGGTTACTTGTTGAAGTTAAGTGGAAGGTGTATGGGGGGCTCGTTATACTTTTCTCATTGTTTCAGGGTCTTCCAGAGACAGTTCTGTAACACGAAGCCAATCATTCATAATAGGTAAGTACATTAATGATAACAATGAGGATGAGGATGGTTTAGGATCAGACAGTGCTTTGTTCTGTTGTACAATGTTGCTTTAGATGAGCCCACTTGACCACACTTGGTAACAACCATTGGTTAATCAGTCAATCTCTCCTCTTGTCAGTGGGGTTCTCTCTTGTACCCTTAAAATGTGACTCCCCGCCACCCACCACCATCGAGTTGGTTACAACTCAAAGTAGCCTTATAGGACAGAGTAGAACTGTCTGACTTTCAAAGACTTGAAATCTTCACGGGAGCACACAGTCTCATCTTTCTTCCTCAGAGTGGCTGGTGGGTTTGAACTGCTGAGCTTTTGGTTAGCAGCTCAAGGTGTAATCCACTATGCAAGCTGGGCTCCTAAAATGAGAATACTTACTTTTTATTGACCTCTTTTGTAAGATCAAATTTCACAGAAAATTTGTTTATAATTGTTTTTATACATCACGCTTTTCTGAAGGCAGGCAAAGCATACCCTCCCTGTTGAGTTATGTGCTATGTGAAAACCATGAATGAGAGTGCTTCTACCTATTAGAGATACATTTATGAGCACATCAGGAGGAAATGGAGTGGCTGGGGGCATTCTGAAAGAGGAAGAAATGGACCTAGAAGTTATGAGACATGGTTCTGGTCCCATGTATATTCCAGCCAGCTCTGTGGCCTCAGGCACAGCTGATCACGTTTCAGGATTTCCATTTTCTTATAAGTAAGAAAAGAGTTTGTCCTGGATCCCTCCAAGGATCCATCCTTTCATCAAGGTAAAGAGAATTCTAGGGTCCAAGTCTGTTGTAGGAGTTCAGTGGTCAGATTCTCTTTCCACGTGGGAGACCTAACTCACCACATGTGCAGCCACTGTCTGTCTGTCTGCCAGTGCGTGAGACGCTGAACACGTTTCAGTGGAGCTTCTAGACTAAGACAAACTAGGAAGAACGTGTAAGGTGGTCGAGAGGCATCAGAGGCCAAATCAGTCGAATTTGAGCAAACACGCTTTATTAGGGAGAGAAACCCAGCCTGGGTGAAGTCCCACAGTCCACAACGCCCAGGCCGAGGGAGTAACACTCCAGGCTACAGGAGTGGTGTTTATATTGCTGGGGAACATGTGACTGGGCTGCCTTGAGTCCATATAAGGTAAAGTAGTCAGGGATTGGGAGATACAGGTATGTCCGGGTTTCTGGAATGTAAGGTGTCTTCCTGGTTTCGGGTGTATTCCTGCCGGGTGTAGGGCAGTGGGCCATGTGAAAAGTGCAAGGTGCAGGGCGGGCTGAGAACAAAACGGGCTGTGAGCAAAAGGAAAAAAAAAAAAAGACTTGCAAAGCAGCTGAAAGGTTACATTAGCCAGCTCTGGTCAGCTCCCCAGGTGTGTGTGGGAGATTCAAGGTCACTCGCTGCTGGTTGTTTCAGCCAGCTCTGGTCAGCTCCGCATGCAGGTGGGGAAGATTCAAGGTCACTTGCTGCTAGGAGCCAGCCTGATATTGATCCGGCCAGACAGTAAGGCCAGGTGATCCAATGAAACTTCATGGAACACAATGATTTGATCCCATTGTGGTTGGGGGCAGGGTGTGGAACTCAATGGAAGTTAACAACCACAAGCATGTTGGAACTCTGTGGAAGGTTACAGAGTGAACGCAGGTCTATGCAGGGATTAGAGATGGTCACTTCAGTCTCCCAGACCAAGAAGAAATCAATGCAACCCTTGAAGTCCTCCAGGAATTTGCATTACATGAATAAGTTTCTTAATTCTCTGCTATCTCTTCCTTGAGTTGGCATTTTAGACACTATGAAAAGAAACCTGGTTAAAAATGAGTATTAGCTTCTGGCTATTGAAAATACTTGCACAATAGATGGATGCATTTTTCAGATAACATTGCATATAACCCCATTCTCTTCATCTGGAAGAAAGTAAACAGCCCTTTAGCCAAAACATCCCAGTCTTGGGAATTTTATCAGAAACTCTATGCTTGCACTTGGAACCTCCTTCGACTTCTTCATCTCTTTCTCGGTGGCAGATGAGTTAGCACTGGAAAACTCCTAGATCTTCATACCCCACCGGCAATCTTAATTCAGTGGGTCAAAAAGATAGGAAGAGAAACAGGCAATGCTCACTGTTTGGTATGGGGGTGTGATGGGAAGTGGGTGGCAAGACTTGATCTCACATACACCGGACATGTTATCAGGAAAGATCAGTCCCGGGAGAAAGACATCAAGTGAGGGGCAGTGACAAGGAGGAAGACCCTCACGGAGAATGGACTCAAACATGAGCACAATTGCAAGGATGACAGGACTGGGCAGTACTGTACCATTCGGTTGTACAGTGGGTCACCAAGAGTATGCACCAGCTCAACAGCACCTGAGAACATGGGGTGAGATTATGATTTCTTATTATTTTTTTTCAAACCATTTTATTAGGAGGTGATCCAGATATCATACCATTACATAGTTCAATCACATCAAGCAGTATTATACAATTACTAACAAAATCAGTTCCAAAACATTTTCTTCCTTCCCCGAACGCCTCGCTATCTGTTCCTGCTTGTTCCCCATCTCCCCCACCCTACCCCCGAGGAGCCCTCATTCTACTTGATGTCTCTGTAGGTTCATCTGTCCTGGGTTTCATAGACAAAAAAACTCACCCCAAAGCACAGAAAAACACATAACAAAGATTCCAGTAAGCAATCCACAATGACAAAATACAATAGGCATAAACACAGAAAATATTAAAAACCAGATCAACCCTAAAGTGTATCAGAGGAGAGAGCAAGTGACAAGGTTTTAATCATTCAAGTCCGATTTATCATTTTAATCTACTATAGCCATCTCTCTGATACTCTGTCTGATAACCAGTTTATTCCTATCCCTCAATTATGGTTAGAGGGACATAATCAGAGGCTGATTCCCTGTGTAGCTCCTGCAAAGGTATTTTGGGCTTTCTCTGTCATCCAGAACCTTCTGCACACCAGAATCTCACCATTTAAGCTTGGATACTATTCTCTCCTTCACATGTGGATTCTATAATTTCAATCCTTGCTCACAGATGTTGCTGTTCTTCTTCCAGGTGGACTTAGATGACTTCTGACTTAGATGGCGACTTGTGTTGGAAACAAGCCTTTAAGACCACAGATGCTGTTCTAACGGTAGCCAGAAACCATCTAATTTCTTCACCACACTCGGCACCCATATCTTCTGTGTTTCCTTCATGAGGGCAAGTATTGAGTAAGGACTTCATGTAAGAACTAATCATTACTGCAGTGCGCTACTTGCTATATTAAGACATGTATTATTCTGGAAGGCCTGCTATTGACATTGTCAATGACCATTACTGAAAGTTTTCCTGACAACCAACTCCTGTACAAGTGAATAACCCAGGTATTGTGATATGTCGTTAGTCTACACTTGTTTAATCTCCCTCTCTCACTAATGTTTAAAAATTAGTACCATGGGCTAATCAATGACACTATTAACAGAAAGTCCTTAGCTCCAGATCAACAAGATTCTCTACCATAAAGTAAAAAGGATGTTTCTAAGGTGAGCAAGAGATACATAGATTAAAAAATATAGATTCAGGAATAGATTTGGGGCTCCTATATAATCCTAGTTCCAATCCAAAAGACTGTGAATTTTAATTTTACATTTGTTGCTGTTGGAGAGATAGATAGCAGAGCATGAACCAATTCAACAATTTCTACATGTGCACAATTCAGTGACATTTATTACATTCTTTGAGTTGTGCAACTAGCCTCATCTTTCTTCAATAGTTTTTACCTTTTCACGGTGCAATGACATACTTAGTATGGCCCTTCTAGTTATAGTCTTTGTAAATTCCATCAGGTGGGACTGTGTACGTGGGGTGCTTAAGGGCCACCAAGGGGATTGGATAGACGAATGACAGTATTCATAAGGCCCATGACACACTTCTGGGGTTGGAATCATGAAAATCAGGTACATGGATCCTTAATGAGGAGATTGGTCAATTTTGCCATCCCACTAGGCTGAGAGGGGAGCATGGGGAGAGAGGGGGAGGAGCTGTGACACAGACGCCAGTGAGAGACAGTTGTACCCGGCTCCTAACCAAACAAACAAGGATCTTTAAGTGGGGTGCCTGGATTCTGTGAGTTGTTGCAGTGAACTACAGAGCCCAAAGACAGGAGAGTGAGTACTGAAGAGAGTGGCCAGGTGACGTTAGGGATAACGGTGTGGCACAGAAATTTGGACATGTTGGACATTTGGGATACCTTTGACCTTCACCTTATAGGGAGCAGCTTTGTGTTGACTCTTCTAAAAGAAACTATTCGTTTACTTTTTATTTATGCATTTTAACTTTCTTTGTCATTCTCCACGTTTTCTTCTATGAGCACGCATCACTCTGTACTCAGAAGGGGAAAGCTGGACACTATTTTTCAAAGCAAATCTTGTTCTTCCTCAGCATGACAACCTCTCTCTGGCTCTCCATGGCCTAGCACAAGATCCAAACACGTTGGTCTTGCTCACCCAGCTCTACTCTTCTCTCCAGTTCTTTCTCACCCTCCTTCCCACATTGTGCCCCACACCCGCGGCCCACACAAGCCCTGCCTAGCTGAGCTTACATGCCACCGGTCCCTCTGTGCCCTCTATCTGCAGATCCTCTGCTCTCACCCTTCACCCTTCCATGTTTCTTTCAGAGCCATTTTGAGACTCATCTTCCTGACTCCACATCTTGGTTGACCCATCCTCTTACTCAAATATCTGCACACTATAGCCACCTCACGGGTTTCTGGACTGGCTTCTTCTGCTGGACTGGACATCCTCCAGAACAGTTCAACATCTTGCCTTCTGTGGGCTTTGTGTGCCCTGTACAGAGCAAGCAACTCATGAGCTTACTCGTTGACTGCTTCTGTAGGTTTCAAGGTGCTGGCACACAATTACCCTCCACTCTTCTGTCAGTGGGTTGTCTAAGTTGCTGTACTGCTGTGAGCTATGTCCCTGGTATTTCAAACTCTTCTCAGTCATGGTGGATGAGTTTCCGTGGAGCTTCCAGCCTGAGAGAGTCTTGGGCGAAAGGACTGGTGGTCTACTTCTGGAAATCAGCCAATAAAAATCCTATCATCTCAATAGAGCAGCGTTCTCAACCTGTGAGTCACGACCCCTTTGGGAGTCAAACAACCCTTTCACAGGGGTCACCTAAGACCATTGAAAAACACATTTCCTTTCCTATGGTTTTAGGAACTGAGACATGGCTTCTCTACCTGTCTCCAGGAGGGTCTGCTCACATGCAGATACGCCCACCTACGAGTACCCGGCATGAAGACTGTCACCCATGCTTCCAGACAAAATTTCATTTATTTGTCATTAGAAATAAATATTTCACAATATAGAATTACATATTATTTTGTGATTAATCACTCTGCTTTAATTATGGTCAATTTGTAAGAATGAAAATACATCCTGCATATCAGATATTTACATGATGATTCATAACAGTAGCAAAATTACAATGATGAAGTAGCAACAAACATAATTTTGTGGCTGAGGGTCACCACAACATGGGGACCTGTATTAAAGGGTCGCTGCATTAGGAAAGTTGAGAAGCACTGCAATAGAGCAATGCCTGACACGGTTTTAGAAGATGAGTCACATCATTTGAAAGACAATGGATTCAAACATTCCAGCAATCATGAGGGTGGCACAGGACAGGGAAGCCATTTGCTCTCTCGTACATGAGATTGTCATATCTCAGAGCCAACTTGATAGCAACTAACAACAAGGGAACACAATTATAGACCAGTACCAAATTAAAACAAACCAAATCCCTGCCATCCAGATGATTCATAGTGACCCTAGAAGACAGGATAGAATTGCCCCTGTGAGTTTCCAAGACTATAAATACTTATGGGCATAGAAAGCTTTGTTTTTCCTATTGAATTGTAATGATATGTGAATGAGGTGCCATTAGAAATTCTAAAAGAAAGAAAAAAAGCTGATGGCATTTGACTATTAAAAGATATAGCATCTGTGATCTTAAAGGCTTGAAGATAAACAAGCAACCAGCTAGCTGGGAAGCAACAAAACCCACATGGAAGAAGCACACCAGCCGGTGTGATGATGAGGTGTCCACGGAATCAGGCATCAGAAGACCCCTCACAGAAGGGTCACAAGGAAGGGAGGAGTCAGCCAGAGTACAGTGTAGCACTGATGAAACATACAATATTCCTCTAGTTCTTTAATGCTTCCTCCCTCCTACTATCATGACCTCAATTCTACCTTACAAATCTGGCTAGACCAGAGCATGTACACTAGTACAGATAAATGCTCTTGACACTTGGAATCCAGGACAGATAAACCCCTCAGGAAAATAATGGGGGTGGGGGGGGGTGAAAAGGGGAACCAATCACAATTATCACAATGATCAACGTAGAACGCCCCCTCCCCAAGGGAGATGAACAACAGAAACGTGGGTGAAGGGAGACAGCGGTTGGTGTAAGCTATGAAAATAATAATAATATTTGTAAATTATCAAGGGTTCATGAGGGAGGGAGGTGGGAGATGGAGGGGAAAAATGAGGAGCTGATACCAAGGGCTCAAGTAGAAAGAAAATGTTTTCAAAATGATGATGACAACAGATGTCCATACAAATGTGTTTGGCACAATGGATGGATGGATCATTATAAGGGCTGTAAAAGCCCCTAATAACGTGATTTTAAAAGAAAGAAAGCTCTGTTTTTTCCCCTGTAGATCATCAAACTTTCAACTTTTAAAATGTAAATTTTTGCAGTAAGATCATATAGGAATGCTACCATGTAGAAACTTGCATGCCTTGTGACAACCTCTGAAGTAACGTTGTTTTGTGCTCCCTGCTCCTGTTCACCGGCAAACTCCTCATCATGCTCCAAGACTGGGATTAAGTAGACGCTCTGCTGGGAAGCCTTATCCTCCATCGATTTCAACAGCCCAAAGGGTTGGTTACGTTAGAGCTCTGCGGGCCCCCGGCTGACACTTCTCTGTAAATGGTGAACAGCATTATTCACTGGTTCCTCAGGGATGACTCACTGCTGGTGTTGATGGGTGCTGTGAACGCTGGAAACTTCACTCTCCAGACAGCCTGAGTCCCTGGTCCGGGTCCAGCGACTGTGCATTAGGGAGTTGTTGAGGCACAGAGGGGTCACAGAGAAGAGTTTCTGAGTTCATAGCCTGCATTAGGACTCCTGATCTTGGGCCAAGTGGGGCCAAATCCCATCCCCTGCTCCCCATCTACGCTTTCCGCCTGGTGCATGGCTGCATGGCTGGAGGGAAAGTTGCATTCATGTAAAGAATCATGTCACTGGAGGTTCAGCAGTAGCATTCTCATCTTCCATGAGGGAGACCCGGGTCTGATTCACAGCCAGCTAGCCTCATGTGCACTCACCTGGATGCCAGTGGAGGCATTCCTGTGGACCAGCTGTCAGTGGAGCTTCCAGATGGTGATGGACTAGGAAGAAAACCTGGCAATCTGTTCCTGAAGACCCATCACTGAAAACTCTAATGTTACTACCGCCGTTGGATCCGCACCCCCTTGTACCCACCAGCCTGTGATCTCTCTTAGACAGAAAAGAAAAGAAAGCTACAGACCACAACAGTCCAATTTTCAACTGATCGTGGAGTTGGTACATGACTCGACAGCTCTTCATTAAGCTCTGCTGGGGCCCATCAGGAGTCGTGGACTGACTCAGTAGCGACTGAAGGCAGCAGCCATGGGATTTAATGAAAGGGAGACACATTCAGCTCTGGATCCCCTACACCTTTTGCATTCTCCTTCTCTCACATCTGCAGGGTGTTCTGAGTCCGGAGACCAACATGTCCCAGAGTGTCACCCTTCAGACATCCTCACACGTCCTACCCTAACTCGGCTTTGCTTCCTAACACACTCGACACGTTCAGAGAAATCATTTGAATGAAGTACAGTTGGTTTTTTGGTTTGTTTTATTCATTTTCATGCATTCAGTCAGTGTTTTCTCCAAAAAGAGGGGTTTTTTCCCCCTAGGGGAGACTGCAACATCAGCAGTTTGACAAGCTGGAATTGAAATAGAGTCTAGAGTTTGGAATTTCATGTCTCCACGATTGAAAAAATAAAAATTCTTTGAAGTGCAGAAGTCTGCCCTCGGCAGTCTTTTCATCTGGCATTGTTACAGCTCACGGGCCAAGCTCGGGCGAGGGAAAAAAGTATCCTTCAAGCCTTCACCCTCATAGTCACTGTTCTCTGACCCTTTCACACAACCAAAGCACGGCGCCTTCTGAAAGTGGTCTCGGCCCCTTTCCATCCCAGACCGCAGAGCATTCTCTACCGTTTCTTCATCTTCCTGACCACCCTCCTCTACCACAGAAATGCAGACCACAGAAAGCAATTAGACCACCAGGCAGGCTGCAACACGCCTCTGAGGGATACGAGGATTGAGAATGGGGACAGGCCCGAGCTATAGAACCATCACCTCTGTCCCTTCCATGAAATTCTCTCTCTTTCTTTCCTGATGACTGGGCTCTGGTGTTGGAGGTCCATGCGATGTGGTACCTTTGCATTCTTAACAGGGCAGGAATGCAGAGAGCTACTGAATATGACCCTCTTGTAGAACTGGTTCACCACAGTTGCTAGATTCCTCTGAAACAGTACAATAAAGTACCACTTGAAGTGGTGAGAGTGGCGATACAGGGAGGGTGGAGGGAAGGTGGGGTGGAAAGGGGGAACTGATTACAAGGATCTACGGATAATCTCCTCCCTGGGGGATGGACAACAGAAAAGTGGGTGAAGGGAGACATTGGACAGTGTAAGATATGACAAAATAATAATAATTTATAAATTATTAAGGGCTCATGAGGGAGGGGGAGCGAATGTTTTGAGAATGATGATGGCAACAAATGTACAAATGTGCTTGACACACTGGATGGATGGATGGATGGATTGTGATGAGTAGTACAAGTCCCCAATAAAATGATTTAAAAAAAAGAATAAGAGTACCCACCCCCCAAAAATGTACCACTTGAAGTTTGGAAGAGTCCAAGTTGAATTAAAGATGCTGTTAGGCACCATTAAGTCAGTTCTGACTCCACAAAACGTCTGGCCCTGTGCCATTCTCACAGTCATTGCTATACTGGACCCTATCATTGCAGCCACATTGTCAATCCATATTGCCGAGGGCCTTCCTCTTTTCCACTGACCCTCCGAGATGCTCTATCCTCCCATGGAAACCACACTACTGCACTTGATGCCCCAAGAGATGAAGATGGCCAGCACCCCCACCGAGTCCTCAAAGGAGAGCAGGTGGGGACTGGGTTTCACATTATTTTGAGCTGGAAAAACATGTTTTGGGCCCCAAAGAGGGTTTTTTGACTTCTGAGAAAGAGTTGAGAATATCTTCTAATCTCCCTTTGGCCTTGGAGGGCTCCCCTCCCCCTCCCCCACACTGCCTCCAAAAATCCTGACTGCAGAGGTGCTTACAATGGAGCTGCTGTGTTTAATACCATAGGGCATTTGACTAGTAGTGTGAACTACGGCCTTTGAGAAATAAATTAACCAAAATCTGGATTTAGACTTGGCACGGTGGTGCACTGTTGAACTGCTAACTGAAAGGTGGGTGGTTTGAACCCACCAGTGGCTTGCTGGGAGAAAGATGAGGCAGACCGCTTCTGTAAAGATTACAGCCTTGGGAACCCCATGGAGCAGTTATACTTTGTCCATAGGGTTACTACGAGTTGGAATCAACTCCAGGGCAGTGGACTGATGCCTGGACATTACTGTTCTCTGGAGGTGTGTGCTTGTGCCCATGCACTTGGTGTCGGTATGTGGAAGCTAAAACTGAGAGCACAAGGGACACCTTCTCCTCTTCACCTGACACTGGAAGGAGACATGTGAAACTCAAAAGGAATGATATGTCCCAAGTTCATGGGGTACGATCACCAATGTCCTATATGTACTGTGTTTTAAGATGGAATCAGCAATAGATTACTTTGGATTTTCTTGCTTAGAGGGTCTTACGGATGGTGGCTGCCTTGTTCAAACTAGGGAGCCCAATCACCTAAATGGATGAAGAGAAGAAATGGACATTTTCAATGTCAGTCACTCCAAACCCAAAGCCAAAAACTGTCCCCTAGGGTTTCCAAGGCTGTAAATCTTTACAGAAACAGACACACATGTCTTTGTCCCATAGAGTTGCTGGTAGGTTTAAAATGTTGACCTTTTACGTAATCATTGTGTCACCAGGGCTCCTTGTCAGTTACACAGAGAGAGGTTAATATTGGAGTAGGCTACCTGGAAAGGAAGTCTCTCTCCTTGGAACTGAGGAAGGACAGGGAGCAGCTGGGAAAGGTAGGCTTGACCTTCGAGGATGTAGAGCTGAGCATGTCTGTCTAATGCAGGGTGTGATCTGGCCCCCTGAGGTGGAGGTGGGCTAAGGTTTAGGCAGGGGCAGTATCAGATGTGATCGTTAGGTTTTACCTCAATTGGGCTGGGCCAATATTCTCAGTAGTTTGGCAATTGAAGCCTCCCCCAAGAAGTGACCTAACATGATGCAAACAACTCAAAAAGGAGATTTCTGTGAGCAACCAAGCAGCCGTGGGAAGATTAGGGTGGAGTGCAAGCCTTTACTCATTCATAGCCTGATGATGTCTTCTTGGGAGTGTGGCCTACATTATATATATAAGTATATATATATTTAAAATTTACATAGAGTGGAAATAAATATATATATACACACACATACATACACGTATGAACTCCCTCTCTTCTGGTGATGGGGATCCTGCAAGTGTCTTCTTGGGACTTGGATGGATGGCCTGCCATGTTGCCTGTTGACCTTAGGATCGTTTGACTTGACTTTCACCAGCCTGTTTCCTAGTTCACCTCCAGGTTTCCTAGTTCATCAGCCCTGTCAGCTTCATAAGTGAGGAAGGACCTACAACTTAAAATCCGACCCATTGATATGAGCTGTACTGGACTTGCCTGCTTCTGAGGCCAAGTGCTGCTCCCTCGATATACATTTCTTTTTTATACATATTTGTCACTGTTTGAACTTCTCTCAAGAACCTGTACACCAGGTCAGCTGGGGACTCCCAGAGAGTGAAGCTGGGTTTTTCTCATCCCAAGGCTCTTGGCAGAGGATCGTTTCAGACAATCCCATGTGAACTGGGCATGGGGAGAAGTGAGCACCAACATGGTGACATCCTGAGACCTGGCAACCACAGAAGCAGTGGAGACAGGAAGGGACCTGAGAGCCTTAGAACCTCATTCCGGCAGTGAAGTGTAATAGCTGCGACAGTGGCCCCAACGGTCCTCATCTCATGGTCTTGTGCAATCCCTTCTCCTTGAGTGATCATCATTGTGACTTGCATCTGACCAATAGCCATGATTCGTTTACCGACTGCCTGCCTCACTAGTGGACTTCACTGCCTTCTTGGCTTGAGCTCAAGCTGCCATGTTGGAGTGGCCCATGTGGCAAGGAATTGGGGGTGACCACTAGTTAACAACCAGGTGGGTGGGGATGGGAGGGAAATGTTTGGTTCTTATCTATTTTAGTTCTGCTTGTACCATGGACCAACCTATGTAAGATTTATGGGTGGATCAGGTCTATTATTTGCAGGGGCCAGGGATGGAAGGATGCTTTTTTCTTGACTGGGCAGTCATCCTGCAGCCATCAATGAGTGAGTGACAATGGAAAATTTATCTCTATGGACAGAGCAAAAGACACAAGTCCCAGACTCACTCCCTGGGCTTGTTGCTTCCCACTGTACAAGAAGAACAGTGTTAGTCCATGAAAGGGGAGCAAGTTTAGATGATACAATAATGGGATGGGATTTCATTCTCCTGCCTGGAGTTCCAGGACCCAGGCTGTGGAGCTGTAAAGGGAAGCCAGGCTCTGAATCAGCAACCTTAGTTGACTCTTCCTGGCAATCTATTCATGGGCTGCCATCCAGGCTGACCGTGGAGATGCTATTGATGCCAGAAAGAAAATTCGCTGAAGAGCAAGGATGCAACCCAAACCTAGCCATGCCTTATAACATTCATTATTCATATCTGATTTGTTTTCTCTCTTTTTCTAGAATGGAAAGTTTGTGTTTGTCTTTATTTTAATACCATTCTTTTTTTGCACTCAAGGGCACGGGTTATTACTGTTTCTGTGAGGCTTGATTGAAGCTTTTGAAATGTTGTGGATGTCCTCTTTAAGAAAAAAAATATGTATATATTTTTGTAAAGTAGAGGCAGCTTTAGGAGCCCCTGATGAGATGGACTGACACATGGTTGCCACATGAGCTCAGACAGAAGAGCAATGACGAGGATGACACAAGATTGGGCAGTGTTTCATTCTGTTGTACCCAAGGTTGCTATGATTTGGAACCTACTTGGTGGCACCTAAGAACAACGATGCGACATGAGATACCAAACAACAACAAAAACCCTAAGCTCTCCAAGACCATCAGGCATTTCTCATTCATGGCAACCTATGCATTTTAGAGTAAGACTGTGCGCTGTAGGATTCTCAATGACCAATTTTATTGGAATACATCAGTAAGGCCTTCTTCTGGTGCGCCACTAATTTGAACTGCTAATATTTCGGCTAGTAGCCAAGCACTTGACCATTTGTGCCAACATGAAACTATTATCCATTTAAGTAAGAATGAGAAATGAAGCCACAGTGAATTACAAATTCCCCGAAGCTGTCAAATACCAGAACACTAACAAGACTAAGAAAATGTCGCACTGTTTACACTAATTGGCAGCCTGATTCTATAAATTTTCCATAGTTTTGGCTGCACGCTTTGCTCACCTCGTCACATGCCAGTGACTTTGCGATCATTTCCGTAGAGAAAGAAGCAAGACAGCTCAGTCCTTCTCTAACTACGGCCGGTCCGCTCTGAATAGCTCAGAAAAGTGTCCTTGGGCTTGATCGTGTTTGTATGTCGTCGACAACCTAGTGTAAGGTTTTAGGATTTTTATCAAATTTGAGAACATTCATCCCATTATTCCAGCCTACAGAAGCTGCCGTAGACACACACATTTCATAGAACTGCAGCAAGTGTGTGCTGCAAACACAGGACTGCTCATCAATTCTACTTTGTATAATTCCTGTCAAAAAGAAGCAGAATAACACTTTATAGTTCCATAGACTGAATTATGGAGCATATGTCTGATAGAAAAGAACTTTAAGAGTGAGTAGGCATGGATGAGAACTTAATCTTCTGCTTATCATTTTCACGACTGAAGTTGGAAGAATTTGTCTCTAGCACAGCTTCTGATAGTAGGCATCTCCAACCCGACCTCCTCATCGTCACTCCAAGGCTTTGGGTGGCAGGCACCAGAGGATGCACTCACGTTCTTGTAGCTCTAGGTCTGACTTGGCTGAGTGGGCAGGTGGTAGGTGGTGGTGCTGGTGAGCCATTTCTATCCCTGAATGGCTGTGAGCCCACATACATACTTATTTCCAACTCAGCTCAACTCAGCATTGTTTCAGCAAAGGCCAAGCCAAGCCGGTTGCTTTCAATTCAATTATGACTCATAGAGTCCTCATATGTCAGAGCGAAGCTGTTCCATCAGGTTTTCAACGGGTTAGTTTTGGAAACTGAACCCTAAGGCCTTTCTCCCAAGGTGGACTCAAACCGTCAACGTTTTGGTTGTATCCCGAGAATGTCCTCAGCCCTTTCAGTGCTACCCGACATGGGCAGAACTGTGACAAAGGGAAAGTTAAGAGCAGACAGAAAACAGTCATGGTCAAGAACAGTCAACACATCCTGCTTCTGCCTAACAGCCGCGACCTGAGACATGCAATCGAATCAACACAAGGCAATGGTCCACTCACGGCTGTGTAATGAGCTGAGCAAGTTTCACGTCCTGAACTTGATGCTCCCTGGTTCATGGTGAATCTGGTTCTGTCGGTGGGACTGAAAAACAGCACCTTTTGTTTCAAACTCACCCATGTCTCAGAGTCCCTGTGCTCAGGTCTTAGATTTCATTTTTGTTCTCAAGATAGAGCAGCATTCTTGCTGAAGCGCTACAAGACGTGAGTGTTTCTATAGCAGTGTCTAGAGTGCGCTGAAGCGTGGAAGACATTTTCTCAAGTTTGATAAAAATTCTAAAGCGTTTTGGCCCATTTGCACATTTTCCTCTCTCAGTTTTCAGGGTGGGCACATTAGCGGTTTCCCATCTACTGACATAACATACTTGGGATTTTGACTTGTGTTTGTTATTATTATCTGAAAAGGCGAAGTTTCCAAATGTAAAAACGAATGTTGAAAATCAAACGCAGGTCCCGGTAGCGCTACTCTTCAGCCCTTGCGGCTGATCCTTTTGCTTCTGAGCTGGACCCTCTCGCCTTCAGTGGCTGCTCCGAGGCTGCAGCTCAGCTTGCACAGCGATGCTGCCTCGGGGCTCAGACAGGAAGTGGAACGCCCCAGCTGAAGTCATTGCATTCTCCATCACCAACTTATAAAATAAAACCAAGCCCTCTGAAAATGTCAACCTCAAGCATTTCTAAAATGCTGGCTGTATGAAAGAAGAATAGGATGCGGGGAGGAAAGAGTGATTTCATGGCTCCCTCAGCTCTCACTCCCCTCTGATGACTCAGGGCATTGGTTTTAGGCAGAGGGTTCAAGTTCATGTGGTGTCCCAAGAACAAGGGCTTTGGGGCTGGGCACTCACACCCTGGTGCTGATGGCGACTCTTGCACTGTGATTCTAGCCGGTTACTTTCCCTTCATGGGGGGAAGCCTCGTTTCTGAGCAGTGAGGCACTCAGAAGGGAGCTGTCGAAAGCCTCCCTGAGTTTATGGCTCCAAGTGCAAATTCAGGCCTCATCTGAAAATTATTTTCTAGCATGTTCTGTTCAACTTTCCCTAGCTAAACTTTCAGCACCAGTGCATAAGAGAACCTCTGCTAACTCCCCTTTTCCAGCAAGAATTAGATGCTTTGCAGAAGTGTTGGTTGCAAAGAGAAAGGTTTGGGGAGCTTAACCAGTGGTTCATAGTTCTGTAGGGCTGAGCCATAACTCAGAAAGAGGGGAAAGTGCTTCCCATGGAAGAACCTGGTGATGGTTGGTGCTCTGTACCCACTTGGCCAGGCTCTAATTCTCAGTAGTTTGGAAGATGCTCTGAATCATCTTCCATGTAGTGGTCTGATGTGAGCAGCCAATCAGTTGGCAGAGGGGTTTTCTTAGGCGGGCAACCTGCCCGCATCTTATAAACAGATGTTCTGGCAAAGCTTCCGCTCTCTTGATCTTGTGCCCATCTTGTCTTTCTTTGACCTCCAGTCCTTGGGACAAGAGAAGCCTTCAGCCTGCCTCCTGATCTGCAGATTTGGGGATTGATCAGCTACTACAACCACGTGAGTCAGGAGAAACCTCCAGCTTCCTGCCTGACCCATAGATTTGGGACTTGCTGGCTTCCACTGTCACATGAGCCACTTTCTAGAAATAAGTTGCTCTCTCTCTATTTACATGTATGTAGTTAAATACATTTCAGTGGTCTTGCTCAGAGAACCCCTGAGGGCTTAGTGGGCTCTGCACTGGGATGCTAACTGCAAGATCAGCAGTTTGAAATCAGCTTCTCCGAGGGAGAAAGATGAGGCTTTTTACTCCTAAAGAGTTTGAGTCTTGGAAATCCTCAGGGCAGGTCTACAGTGTCCTTTAGGGTGGTCATGCGTTGGAATACACACGAGGGTAGGGAGTGTGGTTTGACTTTTCATTTTGCTGTTCTAGAGAACCCTGCCCAACTCAAACCTTCAAATAAGAAGATTCCAGAACTCCTGTATTCATTTGGTTATTCACTTAGCAAGCACTTACTTGGCATCTGGAACCCTGGTGGTGTAGTGTGTTATGTGATGGGCAGCTAACTGCAAGGTCGGCACTTCAAGATGAGACTTTCTACTCCCATAAAGAGTTACAGTCTTGGAAACTCATAGGGGCAGTTCTACCCTGACCCATAGGATCTCTGTGAGTCGGCATCAACTCGGAGGCAGTGAGTTTGTTTTCCGGGTATTTGGCATCTACAGACACCTGCAAAGAGATACTAGAAAGGTAAGAGACAGCGGCATCTGTCTCTGAGGCACCCATGTCTCCTGGACAATGAAGGGCACTGTGAACCAAGCCCTCGCCGCCCTGGGGAAACCTGGAAGAGAGGTTCCCTGCTTTGGGAGACTGTGGTCAGATCAGGTTCCTACCATGTTTTGTTTGGCTTGAACAGTGTTGTGCTACATGAGCTTACACATTTTTGAAATAGTTGTTAAGGTTAAAACTTTTGGAAATTTCACACACACCCTCCCCACACATATTTATAATCCAGAGTTCCAATTTCTCTTTTAAAAAGTAGGATATCTAGGGACCATGGGGTCACATTCCCGCCTGACTGCCCAGGGCTGGTGCTGAAGTGCACAGCTCCTCCATCAGTTCCCCCAGCATCAGCTCCATCAGGGCATGCCCTCCATTTCTTCCCCTCACCCCTCCTCCACTGCCTGTAGACCACCATCATGTTACCAGCTGTGACTCATTGAATTGTGTCCCCTTCGGTGGAATTGAAATACTGGCCCCTAGACCTGTAAATGAGGGACCCTGGTAGTGTAGTGGTTACCAGGTAGGCTGTGATCTACAAGGTCTGCAGTTCAAAACCACCAGCTGCTCTAGGGAAGAAAGATGGGGCTTTCTACTCCCTTAAAGAGTTACCATCTCAGAAAGTCAGAGGCAGTTGTACCCTGTCCTATAGTATCACTATGAGTTGGTATTGACTCCATGATAGTAAGTTTATTTTTGTTTTTTTTTTTGTTAACTGTAAATGAGGATCCCTGATATAGTGGTGGGTTATGCATTGGGCTGCTAACTGCAAGGTCAGTAGTTCAAAACCATCAGCTGCTCCTCCTGAGAAAGATGAGGCTTTCTACTCCTATAGTTGTAGTCGGGTGCCCAGCTACCAAAAGATGTAGCACCTGAAGTCTTAAAGACCTGAAGATAAACAAGCAGCCATCTAGCTGAGAGACAACATGGAAGGAGCACACCAGCCTGTGAGATCACAAGGCATTGAAGGGATCAGGTATCAAGCATCAAAGACTAAAAAAAAAAAAAAAAATCATAGCATTGTGAATGAGGGGGAGTGCAGAATGGGGAGCCAGGGCCCATCTGTGGGAATTGGACATCCCCTTGCAGAACAGCTGCGGGAAGGAGACCAGCCAGTCAGGGAGCAGTGTAGCAACGATGAAATATGCAATTTCCCTCTACTTCTTGAATGCTTCCTCCCCTCCCCCCACTATCATGATCCCAATTCTACCTTACATATCCTGCTAGACCGGCGGATGTTCACTGGCACAGATAGGAACTGGAAATACAGGGAATCCAGGACAGATGATCCCCTCAGGACCAGTAGAGAGAGTGGTGATATCGGGAGGGTGGAGGGAAGGTGAGGGAGAAAGGGGGAACAAATTACAAGGTCTACATATAACCTCCTCCCTGGGAGACGGACAGTGGAGAAGTGGGTGAGGGAGATGTCAGATGGTGTGAGATATGACAAAATAATAATAATTTATAAATTATCAAGGGTTTAGGAGGAGGTGGGATTGAGGAGGGAGGGGGGAAATGAGGAGCTGATGCCAAGGGCTCAAGTAGAAAGCAGGTGTTTTGAGAATGATGATGGCAACATATGTACAAATGTGCTGGACACAATGGATGTGTGTATGGATTGTGATAAGAGTTGTATGAGCCCCTACTAAAATGATTTTTTTTAAAAGAGTTACAGTCTTGGAGCTCACAGGACAGTTCTACCCTGACCTCAACTCTCACAGCCATCAAGGTGATGCTGGACAGGTAGAACTGCCCCTGTGAGTTTCCTGGACGGTAACTCTGTATGAGAATAGAAAGGTCAAACTGCTGATCTTGCAGTTAGCAGACCCAGGCTTAGTCACTTCATCACCAGAGCGCATTACTTTGTCTTATAGGGTCACTATGAATTGCAATCAACTCGATGGTACTTTGTGATTGACTATTAACCTAAAAAGAGCCCTGGTGGCCCTATCCCGTAAGCGTTCATTGGACTGCTAATGGCAAGGTTGGTGGTTCAAATCCACCAGTCACTCCTCCAGAGAAAAAGGAGACTTCCTGTGCCTGGAATCATGTATAGCCTCAGAAACGTCTTTGGGGTCATTATGAGTTGGAATCTAATTGCTGGGTGTGGAATTGACTAACCTAAAAGTTGGTGGCACTAAGGCAAGTCAGGAGAGTCCCATGGAGCTGTTCTACTGCGTAACCGGGGGCTGCCGCCAGTTAGACTTGACTCGGAAGCGGTGGGTCCGTCTGCTTCCTCATTCCTTTTTCATCAACAGAAGCCCGGGAAGTGCAAACAGTTAATGCACTTGTCTTCTAACGGAAAGTTTATACTTTAGCTCCTTTCTCCCCCAGAAGAAAGGGATCCGCTTTTGAAGGATCCAGTCATGGAAAACCCGATGAAGCACAGTTCTGCCTTGGAATACCTGAGGCCGCATGTAGGAGGCAACTTGACAGCAACCGGAATGAAAAGCACTGGTAAATAGAATCCAGAGTGGAACTAGGGTCTTCTTTGCTCTGATGATTGGGACAGGCCCGAGGAGGACAGGTTCTAAATCACATCACCTCTGAGTTATAACAAGAGCTGAAAGAACACAGGGGTTTAGAGGGAGGGTGGAAGAGACACATTCGGTGCGGGTTGTCTGTAAGCCAAGGAACCAAGGTACCAGAAGGAATCCATTCAGCCAAACCTCTGACTGCAGCATCTGACCTCTTGGGCTGTGTGTGAACAGTAATCTCTATCCTTTGGAGCCACCACTTGGCCCCCTTTGTGGTCATCTGACCGAATGACTCCTGCATTAGAGTCACGTTGTCCAACAGAAGTATCATGCTAGTCACAAATAAAATGCAAGCATGAGATTTAAAACTTTCTAGTGTCCATGTCAGTGGAAAGAAACTGGTGAAATGAATTTTTTTGTTTTATTTTTATTTATTTATTTACACATCATTTTATTGGGGGGCTCTTACAGCTCTTATCACAATCCATACATCAATTGTATCAAACACATGTGCACATCTGTTGCCATCATCCTTTTCGAAACACTTTCTTTCTACTTCAGCCCTTGGTATCAGCACTTTTTCCCCCTCCCTCCCCCACCTTCCCACTCTCGTGAACATGGTGAAATAAATTTTAATAACGTACTTTAGAAAAATATATATTTATCAAAATTATTCAAAATATATAACAAATTTCTACATCCAAATTACATATGAAATCAATATAGAGGCATATTGAGATATTTACATCTTTTCTTCCATACTAAATCTTTGAAAAACCCACAGCTATCAACTCAATCCTGACTCATAGCAACCCTATATAAGACTATCTGGACGCACTCCTTAGGGTTTCTGAGACTAAATCTTTTTTTAAAAACCCAGTTTAATTGGAAGCTCATGAGACTAAGTCTCTCTGAGAGGAGACAGCCTTATCTTTCTCCTGAGAATGGCTGGTGGGTTAACAGCCCAGCGTCCACCCATTAAGCCACGAGAGCTCCTGAAGCCTTCAACATCCACTGTGTGTTCATCTTCACAGCACAGCGCAACTCAGACTGGCCCCACTAGAGGTAGCCGGCAGCCGCATGGAGCCCACGGCTAGAGTACTGGTGGGGGCAGGAAAGAACATGGTACATGCTGGGGAGAGGGGATGAGGTTAGTAAAAGGGGGAAAGTTGAACTGTAACGAGAAATTGAGGACAGCTTATGGGTTATTTAAAAAGAGGTTTTTGTTTTTTAATACCTGGACACCCAGTTTGCAGAAGGCTATGGGTGACAGTGGAAACCCAAGATCCAGTCTCAGGATTCCTGTTTGGATTAAGCCTCCAGTAAATCCCCTCTGATCACAGGGATTGAATCACCTTGCTATCAGACAGAAAGCATTGTAAAGTCTATTATGGCAGTGTTGTTAGGCTAAAATGTAACACCTTATCATCCGATCACCCTTTACACACATTTAAAAATTGTTTCAGAATTTTCGTATTTTCTTTCTTTTAGATTGAAGTTTTTCTCTGTTTTGTGCTGTCATTGCTGTTGCTTGTTTATTTCTTATTGTGTTTTACATGATTTTCTGTATGTGAAACCCAGGATGGATGAATCTATAGAGACAGTAACTGAAGTAATAATCCTTATTATGGATAAGGCAGCAGAGAGCGGGGAGCGAGGTGGGAAATGGAGAGCTAACAACAGTGAGTACAAGAAAGCAGAGAATGTTCTGAAATTTTGGTGATGATTACACAAATCTTCCCAATATGGTCGAACCACTAAATTGTATGATATGTGAATTATATACCAATAAAATTATTTTTTCAGAAAGATGCTTTTTGGTTGGTGGTTCAAACCCACCAGCCTCTTCCAGGGATAAATATGAGGCTGCTTTCCCCTATAAAGATTCACAGACTTGGAAATAATATGGAGCATTTTTCCTTTATCCTATAGGTTGCTATGAGTCAGAATCAACTCCTCAATAGCAGTGTTGCTGTTTTTAATCAATACCTTCAAAACTCTTGGAAATCTCCTCAGGGACTCCAATCTGTTGTGTTAAAATCTCTTCACTATATCTTATATGTATCCTCTCACATTTTAAGCCCATTAGCGTTTGTTCTGTAGCAAATACGTATGTAAGCAGTTGATCAGGGACTTCTAGAATTTTCCAAACTGCTTCTTTCAGAGGCCAGGGGATTCTAGGCAGGTACTGCTGAGGGGTGGTAGATAGAGAGCAGGACCCGGGTTCCCATCCAGCACCAACAGAGCAGCTTTATCAGTTTTACTTAGTGCACATAGATGCATAATATTTTCACACAAAGGATGCTGCTGTTTTATTTTCTTCCTTAACATTTGAAAAATACTCTTTATAATATAATGCTGTGGAATTTTGTCAGGTGTCCTTGAATTGGCTCCAATTCATAGCTGCCCTGTGTTCAATAGAAAGAAATATTACCTGGTCTTGTGGCATCCTTAAAATTGTTGTTATGTTTGAGTTTGCTATTTTATTTTATTAAGCATTTTATTGGAAGCACTTACAGATATTATTACAATCCATAGTTCCATTATCAGGTGTAGTTGTACAATTGTTGCCATCATCATTTATAATCCATTTTCTTTTTTCTTGAACTCCTTGATATCAGCTCCCCTTTATCCTTTCCCTTCCCCACCCTACCACTCCCCTGAACCCTTAATATATTATATGTTATTATTAAGGGTTTCTTTCCCCCAAAACTTACACCATCCAATGAATCCATTCACCTAAATTCTGATGTTTGCTCCCTCGAGTGGGGTTACACAGTCTTTGTTGCTATCAGTTCTCCCTTCCCCCCTCTTCCGGTACCCTCAGGGAATCATTACTCCCGTACTGTTTCTGATGGATTTATCTATCTTGGATTTCATGCATTGAAAGATCCTACTAGTACCAATGTACACATGCAGGCCTAGCAAGATTAGTGAGGTAAAACTAAGCCACAATTGGGAGGAGGACATCCTAAAGAACTAGAGGATAGTTATGTGTTTCATCATTGCTCTACTGCACCCTGGATGTATTGACCCTTCCATGTGGCCTTTCAGTGAGGGATATTATTTATAATAATGAGTCCATTGTTTCAGCCGCTGTGCAAATCTTGTCAAAGCCCTTTGTGATAGTTAGGTTTATTGTGACAACTAGGCCAATAGGACCATATGGGTGGTGTTTAATCAGGTCACAGCTTGATTGGAGGGCAACGAGATTAGTGGCTTTCCAAGGTCTGTCCCCTTCTCTCTTCCTCCCTGGTAATTGGACCAGTGAGCTGCTGCTTGAGCTAGTTCTTTGCCTCAACCACGTGCTACACTACCTGTAGACTGAGCCAACCTGTGGATCATGTTGCCAGGCTTCTTCAAGACCTGTTTCATCAAAATGTTGACACATACATTGCTTGAGCTTGAAGCTGGGGGATCCTGTCACCTGCATCGCTTGAGTTCAAGATCCCATCGGGGCATGCTATGCCAAGCTCCCATGCTACTGACTATTGCTGATGCACTCTGCTGGCTTCTGCCTGCTGGGAGACTGTGCCTGAGGGAAGACTGCTGATGTCTGCTTCCTTGACCTTGGACCAGCAACCCATGTGAAGGACTTTCAGTACATTAACTGTTCTGTGAAAGTGAGCTGAACTGAGCCCTCTGTACTGCTGTGTGGACTATTAGCTGTTATATTTCTTCTTGCTGTATAAACCTATCCATATATATATAAAATCACAAGTGTCCTGGTTTAGTTTCTCTAGAGAACCCTGCCTAACATACCCTTTCTCATTTTTGCTGATCCTCTACTTAGCCAATATGATTTTCTCTTATTCAGGGACTGGCCCCTCCTGATCACATGTTCAAAGTACATGAGACAAATCTCAGCATCCTTATGTATCAGGAGCATTCTGGCTGTCCTTATTCCAAGACAGATGTGTTTATTCTTCTGAAAGTCAACAGCATATTCAATATTCTTCACCAAAACCATAATGCTAATGCATCAATTCTCCTACAGTATTCCTATTCATTATCCAGTTTTCTCATGCCTATGTGGTGATTGAAAATACCATAGCTTGCTGAAACCTTTTCACTTTGTATGACCCTACTGGTGTTTGAAATATCAGCGACATTGTGTCCAGCATCACAGCAACACACAAGCACACTTTTCTGTCACTTTGTCAGACTGTGGTGGTGACTTATGTGTTGTTGTGATGCTGGAGGCAATGCCCCTGGTATTTCTGATACTAGTAGGGTCACTCAAAGAGAACAGGTTCAACAGAGCTTCCAGACTAAGAAGAGAAAATGAAGAAGGAATAGGCTGTCTACTTTAAAGGAATTAGCTTCTTAAAACCCTGTGGTTTCTGTAACACAGAGACATAGCTAACGAATAGAGGTAGGACATTCTCAGAGATAGTGTCAAAAGATGAGTCCCTTTGATGATAGAAATGAAACTGGTGATAGCATGATAGAATGTTGCAAGACTACTGAATTGTTCCTAGCAAATACGTTTTTTCAACAACACAAAAGGTGACTAACTACACTCGTAGAATTCTCTGGACGGAATACACAAATATCAAATTGACTATATCTGTGGGAAATGATGATGGAGAAGCTCGATATCAGCAGTTAAATCCAGGGCCAACTGTGGAACAGGCTACCAATCACTCATATGTAAATTCAGGTTGATTTAGTAGAAAATGAAAAGAAGTCCACAAGAGCCATAGTATGACATTGAATATATCCCACCTGAATTTTGAGAACATCTCAAGAACAGATTGGATGCATTAAACATTAATGTGGTTACATAATCTGCTGTCAACTTGAGATTATTGAGCGTGAAGGAGTGGAGTTTAGCTTGTCAATCAGGTCGCAGCTTGATGACCTCATTTGGAGGTGCTAAGGAGATAAATAGCTTGCTGGAGGCAGGACACAGATACTCTCTGCCTTGTCTTCCTGTTGACAAGACACATGGAGCTATGCTACAGCCCTGAATCTGGAGGAGCCATGTGGAGACATACACCAGCGCTGAGATGCTTATACCACCACTGGATCCACAAGACTTCCTACCCACTGGCCTGTGATCTTCCTGCATTCAGCGTCATTGCATGTGTTTGTGAGTCTGAAGAGGAATTTATAAATTGATATTGGATAAATGGGCTAATATCAGACTTACGGATTTGATCTGGACTGGGCTGGGATGTTTTCTCAATATATAATTGCTCTTGTATATAAAGCTCTTTCTTATACACATATGAGTGTCTACGAATTTGTTTCTCTGGTCAACCTGGACTAACATAGTAGATCTGATGAGCTGTGGGTGTACATCAAGAGTATCATAAATGAAGAAAGTAAAAGCATTCTCTTGTGTAGCAGATTTACCTAATGCAATGAGTCATTTGATCTCTTGAGGGTTGTTTCCACGAGCACTGATTGTGAGTTCAAGCAAGATAAAATCTTGATGACTTCAATCTTTTCTCCATTTTTCATAATGTTATCCATTGGTCCAGTTGTGAGGATTGTAGGTGGTTTTACACTGAATTGTAACCCACACTGAAGGCTGCAATTCTTTATCTTCATCAGCAAGCGCTTTAAGTCTTCACTTTCAGCAAGCTGGGTTGGGTGATCTGCATATTGCAAGTTGTTAATGAGTCTTCATGCAATCCAGATGCCATATTCTTCTTCAGATAGTCCAGTTTCTCAGATTAAGTGCTGAGCATACTGATTGAATAAGTATGGTGAAAAGCTGCAGCCCAGATATGCACCTTTCCGGATTTTAAATCAGTCCATACCTTCTTAGTCAATTTTAACAACTGCATCTTGGTCTATGGACAGGTTTAGCACAAGTACAACGAAGGGTTCTAAAATTCCCATTCTTCTCAATGATATCCATAGTTCACTTTGCGTAGCTGATAAAACAAAGGAAATAACTAACTGGTATTCTTTTCTTCCAGTGATAAGCTATTTGACATCAGCAGTGATCTCCCTTTCCCATGTCCTCTTCTGAAATGGCTTGAATTTCTGGCAGCTCTCTCTCTCCAAAGGTCCCATTGTCATTTTTTTTTATTATCTTCAATGAAGATTTACTTATATGTGATGTTGATGCTGCTCTACAATATAATCCTCTAGGACATGGAACTATTCTCTTCCATATTAGTGGTTTAAACGCAAGCACACCTTATGTTACTGCCTTTGCTTTGTGGGGCTTTACAAAGTCTTATTTATCTAATTGGATATTTGTGGCAATGCTTTAAGCAAGTCTGTTGGCACCACTTCCCCAACAGCCTGTGTTGATTTCATGACTGCCACATGATGGTCATTCCTATAATATTTCAAAGTTTTTCATAATGCACACTTAATAGACTACACTCATTTGTAAACATAATGTTTATATGCACTGGGAAATGTTTTTAAAGTGACTAGCTTTATTACCATCACTTGTCTGTTAAGTGGTGAATCTGTGACACGAAACCTCTTTAGAGTGTTGAAGAGGAAGGAAGTTACTTTGAGGATGAAGGTGGGCCCGACCCAAGCCATGGTTTTCTCCATTGCATCATATGCATGTGAAAGTTGGACATTGAATGCGGACAGAAGAAGAACCAATGCACTGAATTGTGATGCTGGACCATTACCATGAAGTGCTAAAAGGACAAACCAATCTGTATTGGAAGAAGGAAGGCCAGAGTGCTCCTTAGAGGCAAGGATTGCCAGACTTAGTCTTACATACTCGGGGCATATTGTCAGAAGAGACCAGTCCCTGGAGAAGGACATCATGTCTGGTAAAGTGGAGGGGAGGCGAAAAAGAGGAAGGCCCTTGCTGAGATGGATTGACACAGTGATTGTAACAATGGGCTCGGGCAGAGGCACCATTGTGAGAATGGCACAGGACTGTGCAGTGTTTAGTTCTGTTCTGTTGTGCATATGAGTTGGAATTGACTTGATGGCACCTAACAACAACAACAACAACAACAATAGCTTTATTTCAATATTTACTTTATATCAATGGTTGAGACCCAAATGTGAACTATCTCTGAGGTTGTTGGCATATCTCTCAGCTCCTTTACGTTTACAATTTGGGCTTTTTATCCTAGGCGGCCCAAAGTAAAGTGGGCACAAGGAAGGATGATCATCTCCAAGAGCAATCAATGCCTTTGACCTGTGGTGCTGGGGAAGAATATTGAGAATGCCATGGGCTGACAAAATGACAGAAAGGTCTATGAAGAAGGGTGACAGTGTTCCTTGGAGACAAGGATGGTGAGAAATAGTCTCACTGACTTTGGACATGTTGTCAGGAGCGACCAGTCTGGAGAAGGGCACCATGCTTGGCAAAGTAGGGACAGGAAAAAAGAGGAAGAACCTCAAGGATATGGATTGACACAGTGGCTGCAGCTATGGGCTGACGCATAGAAGAATTGTGAGCCTGGTGCGGGACTGGCCAGTATTTTGCTCTGTTGTGCAGAGGGTCACTATGGGTCAGGACTGACTTGATGGAATCTAACAAACACAACATCCTGGGTGGCCTAAGGTAAATTGAGCACAAGGAGATCATCTAAAACAGGTCTTTTCAAAATGACAACTGTGGCTATTGAGTTGACGCTGACTTGTGACTTCCAGTGTGTCAGAGTAGAGTTGTTCGCCACAGGGCTTTCAATGGCTGATAAAGTCGAGCCTCAGGCTTATTTTCTGAGATGCCCCTGGGGGGATTTGAGCCTCATGCATTTCAGTCAGAAGTTGAGCACATTTAATATTTGTAGTCCCTTGAGGCTCCTTTAAAAAAGTAGTCCTATATAACAACCTGGTGGTGCTGTGGGGTAAGCCTTGGTTAGCAATTTTACTCTGTGGTAGTTATATAATCTGTTGTCAATTTGAGGGGATTAAGAGTGAAGGGATGGAGTCTAGCCTGTGAATCAGGTCATAGCCAATGAGGCCTCTGTGTGGACATGGCCTTCTCCTGAGGATTCTGGTCTGGGAACTCCTGTCTTCCTCCCTGGAGGTGGGAGACACTTGCCTCCTCTGCTCATTCCCTGGGAAACATTGGAGCTGACAAGACACATGGAACTCTAGTGCCCTGAGCTGGAGGAGCCACGTGGAGACCCCTGCCAGTGCTGAGATGTTCTCGACGCCACTGGATCCGAAAGACTTCCCACCCACTGGCCTGTGACCATCCTGCATTTGGCGTCATTTGCATGTGTTTCATGAGTCTGAAGAGGACTTTATGGATTGGTATCGGACATATGGGCTAATATCAAACTTATGGACTTGATCTGGACCGTGCTGGGATTTTTTTTAATGTTCAATTGCTTTTTATATAAGGCTCTTTTTTTGTACACATATGAGTCTCCCTGGATTTGTTTCTCTAGTCTACTCGGACTAACACATATCCCACCAGCCATTCTGCCGGATAAAGAGGGGGCTATGTGCTCCTGTAAAGATTTACAGCCTTTTAAGCTCTATATATGGATGCTATGAGTAGGACTTGTCTCAATGACAATGGGTCTTATCCAAAGGCTTATCCAGGTACTGCACAACTTCACAGATCTCCTCTCTAGCAGGTCAACATGAATCTGATTGTACCATTATTGAGCTGTTTTCCTCTCCCCATTTCTGTGTGGAATATATCCAGACTGTTTCCTTCTTTTTTGCAGAAATAGATTTTCCAGAAAAGAGAAAGCTGGCTGTGAAGAAAGAATTTGTGTCTAAACTTTCTAACCAAAGGAATCTAGCTTACCCACTTTCCTCCTCACACTCATTCGTAAGTTGATCGCTTAGGAAAAGGACAAAAGATTTCCATTTTTATGACTTATATGGAATGAAGGAAAATGTCTCTAGACAGTGACCGACTTGATTACCATCTGTGGCTCCTTCTTACCGTGTGGGCGAGGGTGGAATTCACCAGAGGAACGTATTTGCAGGCAGTCTTCTCGGAAGACTTTATTCTGCTCTACGGCTGAGCTGCCCAGGCTCTCCTCTCTCTCTTCCCCTCCTGTGCTTCCTTTTTATGTTAACTGATCATCCCTTACCTGGCAATCAAATGAAACAAACAACACACATGGGTATTCCAGTCACAACACGATGACATGGCTTCTTTCAGTAAATTCTACCCATGTGAATCTGAGGTTTCCGGACAGTCTGGTGACAGAGACTCCCTCAAACCCAGGAGGATTTTCCAGAGGAATTCTCCACAGTGTGCTCAGTAGAAGGGCAGCTTCCCAGCCACCTGTAAAGCTCATTGAGGATTCCTCATCAATTCTGCCACAACACAAAGGGAAACCAGGCATGGCTGTGAAATTGTGGGGGCAAACTTAACAAGGACTGGGTGCAAAATGCTCCAAGCACAGGTGTTCAGATGCTTATTCGCTCATTCATTCTGCTAGTACCACCCCGATATAAGGAAATGGGTGTACTAGGGTATCTTCCAGCAAAGGGGTCTCAGGCTGGGGAATCCATTCTGGGAGAAATAAGGGGAGCACACAGTGGTGCTCCCCTGTGCATCAGACCCCACGAGCAATTCCCAGCTAGCTTGTTCTGATCTCAGCAACTTGCTCTTGATTAAGAAAGTGTATGCTGTTAAGAGCCCCCAATAAAATGATATTTTTAAGTGTATAAAAATGCAAATGAGAGGGATGAGATCATAGTTGAGTTGGTTCAGGAGCACTGGTGGTGTAGAGGTTCCAAGTCCAGCCCCTGCTTGAGAGAAAGATGAGGCTCTCTCTTCCTGTAAAGCGCTGCAGTCCGGGAAGACTGCCCTGTCTTACAGGGTTGCCAGGAGTCAGAATTGACCATGGAAAGGAGCTTGGTTTGTTTTTTGACTTGGTTCTAATGCGCATAAAAGAAGGCCATTTGCAAACATTGGTGCTTTAATATTAACCTAGCACATTCCTTACAAATGAACCCAACAATCCGGGTCTTTCAGCAGGCTGATAAAGCCCTGAGAATTCAGGGCAACGCAGACAGCACATCCAAGGGAAGAGAACATATCCAGGACAGGTACCACTTCCCACTGGATGGGGTACTTCATGATCCTCGCCAGCAGGGACCAGTGCTGTCTGTCGGGCCACAGTTCGAGTCATGGGATTCTACCCAAGGATAATTTAAAAATCCCTCCTCTAAAGAGAAGAGCAAACACAGTCCGCAGTCTCACACACACACTGAGTAAGGGACTTCTTAAGGAAGGCACCTGGCCTTCTCATCTGGACAACTGACAGCAGTGCCTGACATACAATGAGTGCCAATAACGGGCAGTGGACTGAATAATGACTGCTCCAGGCCACTATGAAGTGAAAGTTCCACCTCTTTTAACCCTCTGCAGTGGCCAGGATTGGCTTCTAAGAACAGCACGGAGCAGATATGCAGGTTGAGCAATCCAAGTCGGAGATATTTAAAGAAAACTGGGATTAAGATAGCTGATGGTAAAGCCAGTGGTGGGATTCAGCTGGTTGACAATGGTTCAGCAGAACCAGTACTTAATTTTTTGTTGAGTTTGGTGAACCGGTTGTTAAAATGGTATTGTATTCAGGATTCTCTCTAAGCTGCCCAATGTGGAAAATACAAATGGACATTTCTTATACTCTTTCAACCTTCATCTGCACAATTCTAAGTGCTTACAGTAATGTTCATTCTATCGATAGGCATAAAAAATTAGAACTGTGCCTATAATATTTATTTATTCATTTCATAAAACATTATATTTTTAATGAAATGCCACATTTTTATTCTGTTGCATTTGTTATTTAGTAAACAATTATACAATGTGCAGATAATAAGTGTCCAACAACCAGAGGGTGACCCACTGGCGTTTGTTTCAGCTTTGAGTTACCTCCCAAAATTCCAAGAGCTATTATGAGTGAGTTATGAAATTCCTGAAAGTGTTCAAAGTACTAAAATATTGTCAGAAAAATTGTTGTAAGTTCAGCAGAAGTGGAAAGAGGCTTTTCAAAGATGAACATAATATGTTCAGAGAAGAGAGTCACCTATTTCTAATGTATCAAACACAATGACGATTGTCTAATTGGACAATCTCTAAAGGAATAGGCTCTTACTCCTACAGTGAAAAGATGGTTAAGGATAAATCACACAGACGATCATGCTCTGATAAAAGCAAAGAATATTGAAAATGAGGATGCCAATCAAGAAGTAATGTGGAAATATCTTAAGTAACAATTATATTGTTTTGTCATGTATTATTTAATGTTTTTTCGTTAATAATTTAAAACTTTTTCTTAGAACATAATCTACTTTTGTGCACCTCTTTAATTGTCCTTATTTATGTATTCACTGGATGAGATAATAAGCTACCTGTCAGTATGTCATTTTTTTACACTACAATGGTCATTAGGGCCCTGAACCAGCTATTAAATTATTGAATCCCACCACTGAGTAAAGCTCAAGTAAGGGGCAATTGTCAAGGTCTCAGCCTCATGGGCCCTAGAGTTGTGTTTAGCTGGTCGAGGAACTCAAGTACCAGCAGCCAGAGATCTCATGGGAACACAAATCACAGCAGGGTGAGCCTGGAGGAGCAAGACATATTGGGAGACAGTGAGTTGAAAGCCCATTTATATTACCCAGACAGCAAAGCAGACCATAGTACATGGGACATGCCAGGGAAGGCATATAACTTTACGCCTGAACTTAAAAAGACACTGTCTGGGTAGATAAACAATTTAAAAGGGCACATGTTTATAGAACTGAAAACATTATAATCATTTATCCATTTTCCCTGTGGGTCTAGGAAAATAAATGTGGTCATTTTTCTTGCTCACTGTTTTTAGTAAAGTGACATACATGCCCACAAGTAAATACACAAGCATTTGCAACAATTTTAGGCAGGCCCAAATATTTTAAGTCTGAAAGAGTTATAGTGGTTCTGCCCTGAGGGCATTCTACTTACCAGAGATGTTGCCTTTGCAGAGACCTATCGGGGAGGGATTATTCTTAACTAGGACCACCGGCCGTGCGTTATTTTGGTTGAATCCATCCATTTTTCCAGAAGTAAGGAACTTGGTCTAAATCAAATCATCCCCCTGAGCAGTAAGATGCCTCACATGCATGCTATCTTTAATAGAATTTAATGGCTGTCATTTTTTAAAAATCATCTCATTAGGGGCTCATACAACTCATCACAATTCATACATACATCAATTGTGTAAGGCACATTTGTACATTCATTGTCTTCATCATTCTCCAAACATTTGCTCTCCACTTAAGCCCCTGGCGTCAGCTCCTCATTTTTACCCCCTCTGTCCCACTCCCCTCTCCCTCATGAACCCTTGATAATTTATAAATTATTATTTTGTCATATCTTACACTGTCCAACATCTCCCTTCATGCATTTTTTGGTTGTCCATCCCCCAGGGAGGAGGTTATATGTAGATCCCTGTAATCGGTGCCCCCTTTCCACCCCACCCTCCCTCTACCCTCCTGGTATTGCTACTCTCACCACTGGTCCAGAAGGGATCATCCGCCCTGGATTCCCTGTGTTCCCAGTTCCTATCTGTACCAGTGTACATCCTCTGGTCTAGTCAGACTTGTAAGGTAGAATTAGAATCATGATAGTGAAGAGGTATAGGGGTGGGGTGGGGGAGGAAGCATTTAAGAACTAGAGGAAAGTTGTATGTTTCATCGTTGCTACACTGCACCCTGGCTGGCTCATCACCTCCCCGCGACCCGTCCGGAAGGGGATGTCCAGTTGCCTACAGATGGGCTTTGGGTCTCCACTCCACACTCCCACTCATTCACAATGATATAATTTTTTTGTTCTTTGCTGCCCGATACCTCATCCCTTTGACACCTCGTGATTACAGACTGGTGTGCTTCTTCCATGTGGGCTTTGTTGCTTCTGAGTTAGGTGGCCACTTGTTTACCTTCAAACCTTTATGACCCCAGATGCTTTATTTTTTGATAGCCGGGCACCGTCAGTTTTCTTCACCACATTTGCTTGTGCACCCATTTGTCTTCAGCGATCATATCTGGGAAGTGAGCACACAATGTCTGGGCTTCGTTCTTTTCAGAGATATGCCAACCTCTTTCCTCTCTCAGGACCCTCAAACATGCTGTTCTTCTGCCTGAAGCACTCAACACCTTCTCCCCTAAGTCACCTCCATTTCCCTGCTAGATATGATCTAATCTTGTTTTGCATAGGCTCATAGAATCCATAACTTCTGTAGTACTTAGCACAATTCAAAATTACACATGCATTTGTGTATTTGATAACTGTCTCTCTTCCACCCTATACTGTAACTCCAGGTCATAGTATGCCATATATACTTTACTTGGTACTATGTCAGTTCTGTTCCTAGGATCTAACACAGTATCAATATGTGTTGGGTAGTCAACAAGTATTTATTGAAAGCCCAAGTCTTCTTAGAAATCTTTAAAAGTATGCTCTATGTAAGTACTATCATTGTAGGAGGGAAAATAAAATGATTGTGATGGCAATTGTACAATACTGCTCAAGGTAACTGAACTATGGAATGATATGGTATATGTATTAACTCCTAATTAATAATAAATTAAAAACCATATACATTTAAGCAGTCTTAGTCCCTTTTATCATCCCTTTTTTATTATTCTCTCATCAGGTTTAAAATAATTTGTAAATGAGTCACAATAAAAAGAGAAAAAAGAAAATCTAACCGTAGAATCCAGGCCCAGGCCTATGGAATTATTAAATGATGAAATCATGAGAACAGTTATTATGAGAAACATTTTTCTCATTAAAAAGGAAAGCAATCCTTAAAATGATCTTATCTCGTATTTAAAAGCCTTTGTAGACATTACGTGTCAGAAACCATCAGTTCTTTATAATGGCTGGGTCTCTGGGAGTTCTTTGCTGATAAGAAGTATGTGGGTGATCAGAAGTGATTTGTGCATGAGACCCAGTCAACAAAAGAAAAATAGGAAAGTTGGCTGTAGCTCAGAACCAGGAGTAGCGTTCCCGAAGGACACACTCAACTTCTGATAAAGAACTCCCGCTCTTTGGGCACAGCTCGCCCCTCTCTGTCTTCCTAGCTAACCAGAACCTATGTTCCCTCTCCAAACTTGGGCTGGCTTTCTATCTTCCTGCTATAGCTCTCTGTTCTGAGCAGCTTCCGGGATATCCTCTTAGCTAGAAGACTAGGTGCTATACATCTCTGTCTTAGCTTCCTAGTGCTGCCTTAACCAAAATGCCACGAGAGGGTGACTTTAAAGAGCAAGCATTTGTTTTCTCCTAGTTCTTGAAACCAGAAGTCCAAATCCAGGAAGCTGCTCTATAGTTTTTTCTCATTTCTTTAATCTCCTAGTAGCTTCGGGCAACCCTTGACATTCTGGAGGTTGTAGATGCATCTGCCCCCATCTTCCCCTGGCATCTTCCCCACTGCATGTGCGTCTCCATTCGGCTTTCTCTTTTTTTTAAAAAAATCATTTTATTAGGGGCTCATACAACTCTTATCACAATCCATACATACATCAATTGTGTAAAGTGCATTTGTACATTAATTGCCCTCA
>NW_022107431.1:8740437-8750827 GCF_000313985.2 Echinops telfairi
AAAACCAAGCAACAATGTACAACAAAACAGCAACAACAAGCCACTGACAAAGAACAAATTAAACCAATGAGAAGGGGCTAGGCTTAGGACCAACTGTACTAGGATATGGCTGCATTAGCATAGCAAAAGAAACCCTGTATGTTCAAACAGTTCACATTCACAAGTACAGGGATTAGGACACCAACATATCTTTTTTTTTTTTTTTTTGATGGGCATGCAAGACAATGCATGACAGCTCACTTTTTTTCTCCTAAGGACAATTCACAATTGTGAATTCAGAAAAAAAAAATCTCAAATGAAGCAGAAATAGCCCGTGTGTTGGACTTTGTCATTTCCTGAGAGCAGCTGGGCTGGTGCACAGCGACCAGCACCACCATTTCTGCACGGAAGGCCCTGCCCTGGGAAAATAGACAGCTCTTATCTGACATGCTTCCTTAGCCTTAGATGGGCTTCCAAGGAAGCTACTTTAGTTCTCAGACATGGAGCGCCTATATTGTCACAGTTTCTTCTAGCCTTACCTCAATCCAAGATGTTTGGGAGGTAGGGATACCCAAAGTCCCTACCTAATGAGGAGAAGCGGGGGATGTCTTGTGGAACAGCAGGGGGCCAGTCTTACTGGGCCCATCATGTTTCCCTGCACCCCAGATGCCCACTTCTGCTTCTGCACCGGCATGTGGAGACCCAGAGTTTTCATGAGAGAGAGATCTAGGAGGCCATGGAGAACTGGAACTGTTGCTCAGGATCACCAAGGCCCTGATGGTTCTTGGACAGACCTCTGTCCACGTTGAGGAGAAGGGTCTCGAGAAGTAATTTCATTCACTGGGAGCTCCCTATTGTTGTAGCCACTGTGTCCATCCATCTTCCCGGGGGCCTTCCTCTTTTTGCTGCCCCTCTCTTTTACCTGCACAGTGTCCGTCTCCAGGGACTTGTCTCTCCTGACAACACATCAAAAGTATGTAAGATGACGTCTGTCCATCCTTGCCTCTAAGGAGCACGCTGGCCATAATTCTGTTTGTCCTAATTTTCCTAGACTCATACGTAGTATATTTCAAATTCTGTTGATTTTTCTTCTGATTTTGAGTTGTGTCCAATCATCAAATGAAGGTCCCAAAGGTTTTACTCCTGCAAATTGTATTTCATTGATTCCTTATACTTGACTCTACTTTGAGAGGCAGCTGGCCTCTGTCATATTTTGCATTCCTTTCAACCTGAGGGTTCATCTTCTGGAACTATCTCTGACAATGCTCTATAGCTATTCATGAGGTCTTCAGCAATTGACAATGTACCAATGCTATCTACAGGGTTTTCAGTGGCTAATTCTTCTGAATTGGGCAGCCTATTCCTTCTTTGTAGTCCTTGGTCTGAAAGCTCTATTGAAACCTGTCCACCGTGGGTGAATCTGCTTTTATTTAAAATACCAATGTCACAGCCTTCAGTATCACAGCACACTCAAGCCGTTATAGTATGACAAACTGACCAACAACTGGTGGAACAACACACTTAACAAAACAGAAGTCAAATTGGGCGTGAATGACACCTTACTTGATCATACTACTACATACAACAAGATAATTGAGGTTTTTGTGGAGCAATTTTTAAAGTAGATCACCAGGCCTTTTGCTTCCTAGCCTTAGTCTGGAAACTCTGCTAAAACCTATCCACCATAGGTGACGCTGCTAGTATTGGAATACCAGTAGCTAGCATTGTAAATATCAGCATCCGAATGACATACGAACAACCACAGTTTGACAAATTGACAGATGTGTGGTAAAACTGATGAACAAACCAGTCTTGAACAAAATACAGCCAAAATATGCCTTGGAAGTGAAGACAATGAAACTTCATCTTATTTACTTTGGACACATCATGAGGAAAGCCCAATTACCAGGAAAAAGCATAATGCTTGGTAAAATGAATTGGAAAAAACAAATCTAGTTCAATTCTAACTCGTAGTAACTCTATAGGCCAGAGTTGAACTCCCCCTGGAGAGTTTTCATGGTCGTGTGTCTTTCATGGAAGCAGACTGCTACCTCTCTCTCTCACAGAGTGGCTGGGGGGTTCAAACCTCTTGGTTACCACCTGTGACCTCAGTGTTTTAACCACTGTGCCATCAGGGGAAGTAGAGGGTTAATCAAAACACAAGATCCACAACAATAGACTCAAACATACCAACAATCACAAGAAGGCCCAGGGCCAGGCAGTGCTTCGTTCTGTCACACCTGAGGTCTCTGTGAATCAGAGCAAATTTGACAGACACTAACAACAGCAAGATTACTGAGCATCATCAAACCAAAACCAGGAGACTTGGGTCAGGAGTAGGAGGGATACGCCAGAAGAAGTAGCTGCAAAAATCTACTAATATTCAAAATTTGAAATGCATGAAATATGCATCTTGGAAATTTGGATGTTTTCAAAAACTAAAGGGAACACCTAATGATATATATCCTAGGCACTAGTGAGCTGAAATGGGTTATTATTGGTCATTTTGATTCAGGAAACAATATGGTTACTATGACAAGACTGACAAGTTCAAGAGGAAGGGCATCACATTCTTTGTCAAAGGGACATTTCGATTGAATGTCAGAAAGGACTCTGAAACTTGTTCTTAATCGTAGAGCAGCTAAGGCACATGGCAGAAATAATGAAGCCAAAGAGTTGAACAAAAAATTTTCAAAGGGCAGATCGAGAAGACAAGGTCAAATATTATAAGGAAATGTGCCCAACCTTAGAATTCAAAACCTAAAAATGCAGAATCCATTCAGCACATCTTATACTGAAAGAATTACAGAAAAAAAATCAAGCCTTGAGTTGCAATATTGAAAGATTCTGTGGGCAAAGCACTGAATGATGTAGGAAGCATCAAGAGAAGGTGGAAAAAAATACAGTCATGATACCAAAAAGGGCTAGTGGGCATTTAATCATTTCAAGAGGTAGCATATGAGAAAGAACCAAAGGTACTGAAGGAAGAAGTTTAATCTGCACTGAATGTATTAGCCCAAGACAAGGCTCTAGGAATTGATGGAACACCAATTGAAATGTTTCAACAAGCTGATGAAGCACTGGAAGCACTCACTCATCTTTGCCAGGAAATTTAGAAGACAGTTATTTGACCAACTGACCGGAAAAGATCCATATTTGCACCCATTCCAAAGAAAATGACCGACAGAATGCTCAAGTTAGAGGACAATATGATTGATATCATATCCAAGTAAAATTTTTCTGAAGATCATCCAAACAACAGTTGCAGGTGTACATTGACAGGAGCTTCCAGAAATTCAGGCCAGATTCAGAAAAGGATGTAGAAGAAGGTATATCATTGCTGATGTCAGATGGATCTTGCCTCAAAACAGAGAACCCCAAAAAGATGGTTACTTGTGTTTTGTTGACTCTGCTGTGCAGATCACAACAAACCATGGATAGCTTTGAAAAGAATTAGAATTCGAGAACATTTCATTGTGTTTATGTGGAACTTGTCTATGGAACAAGAGGTAGCTGTGCCAACACAACAAGGCGATACTGCATGATTTAAAAATCAGGAAAGGCGAGAACAGGGTTATATGCTCTCACTGTATTTATTCAATCTCATGCTGAGCTAATCAGCAGAGAAGCTGGATTGTATGAAGAAGGATGTGGCATCAGGATTAGTGGATGCTTATTAACAACCTTCGATTATAACCTCGCTTGCTGAAAGTGAGGAGGACTTGAAACATTTGCTGATGAAGATCAAGGCTAAACGTAAAAAAGACCAAAAATCTTCACAACTGGACCAATAGGTAACATTACAATAAATGGAGAAAAGATTGAAGTTGTCAAGAATTTCATCTTGCTTGGATCCACATCAGTACGTATGGAAACAGCAGTCAAGAGATCAAAGAATGCATTGCCTTCGGTAAATCTGTCGCATAAGACCTCTTTAAAGTGTTGAAAAGCTAGGGTGTTACTTTGAACACTAAGGTACACCTTACCCAAGCCAAAAATATTTCCATTTTCCTCATATGCATGTGAAAATTGGACAGTGAGTAAGGAAGACTGAAGAAAAATTGGATGCACTGATACCAAGAGCGCAGATAGAAAGGAAATGTTTAGAAAATGATTATGGCCACATATGTACAAATATACTTAATATAATTGATATATAGAATGTTATCATTGCTGTGAGAGCCCCCAATAAAAATGATTGAAAGAAAGAAAGAAAAATTGGGTGCATTTGAACTATGTTGTTGGCAAAGAATATTGAAGGTACCATGACCTCCAAAAGAATGAACGCATTTGTCTTGGAAGAAGTACAGCTAGAATGTTCCTTAGAAGCCGGGATGGGGAGACTTACTGTCATGTACTGTGGGCATGTGATCATCAGGGACCAGTCACTGCAAGAGGACATTATTCTTGGTGAAGTATGGAGGGGTCATGAAAAAGAACAAGGCCCTCGACAACATGAAGTGACACAGAGGCTGCAATAATGGGTTCAAACGTTAAAACAATCGTGGGACTGATCGTTGGGTTGCTTCCTGTTGAGTTGGCTCATCATGGGACATAGTAACGGTTCAATTGGCTCCTACTCACTGAACCCCTTGCACAGCGGGACAGAACACTGCCTGGTCTTGAATTATCCTTAAAATTGTTCAAATACGTCTGAGGTCAATTTGTTGTTTTTGTTATTGTTACAGCATCTCTGCTTTTATTTATTTATTTTTATCATTTTCTTGTGGGCTCATACAGCTCTGGTCACAATCCGTCCATCCGTCCATTGTGTCCAGCACATCTGAGATCCTATTTAGAGCTTCAGTTCATCTCCTCAAGGATATTCATCTTTTTGTTGTTGTTGTTGACCCTGTACTTTACCAAGGAGGATGTCCTCCTCCAAGGACTAACCTCTCCTGACATCATGCTCAAAGTCTGTGACACGAAGAGTTGCCACCCTCCCTACCAGGGAGAATTCTGGCTGTACTTCTTCTAATGAACGTTTATTGGTTCTTCTGGAGGCTGTGGTATACTTAATGTTCTTTGCCAGAAGTATAATTCAAGGGCATCGATTTTTCTGTCTTCTTTATGCATTGTTGAGCTTTGGTATGCATATGAGGATTTGGACAATAGCATGGCTTGTCTGAAAAGTGGCATGTTCCCTTTATAACACTTTAAAAAGATCTTTCATGGCAGATTTTCACAAGCAATATGCCATTTGATTTCTTGAGTGTCACTCCCATAGGAATTAATTTTGAATTCATATAAAAGGAAATCTTTAACCACATATATCATTTTACTGTTTGTTGTGATATGGCTTATTGGTCTAGTTGTGAGGATTTTTGTTTTCTTCATTAATGAGTCTTCTTTCAATCCTGATATTGTATTCTTCCTATAGTATAGCTTCTTGGATTGTTTGCTTAGCATATACCAGGGTGAATGAACAAATATGGTGAAAGGATACAACTCTAACACAGACCTTTCTTGATTTCAAGCCACTCACTATTACCTCGTTCTCATTGAATAACGTCCTCTTGGTCTATGTATAGGTTCTGCAGGAATACAATTAAGTGTTCTAGAATTTCCATTCTTCTCAGTGCTACCCATACTTTATTATGGTCCACATAAGAAAATGCCTTTGCTGAGTCAATAAGGCACAAGTAAGTCTCTTTCTGGTATTCTCTGCCTTCAGCCAAGATCCATCTGATATCAGCAATAATATTCCTAGTGACATATCCTCTTCTGAATCCAGCTTGATTTGGGCAGCTTGTGGTTGATGTACTACAGCAGCTATTTTTTGAATTATCTTCTGCAAAATTTTACCTGGGTGTGCTATTAATGATTTGGTCCAACAATTTCTGCATTCTGTGGAGTCACCTTTCTTTAGAATGGGCACGAATATTGATCTCTTACAGTTGCTGTCTTCCAAATGTCTTGGCATAGATGAATGGGCACCTTCAGAGCTACTTTGGTTTGTTAGAATAGTTACAGTGGTACTTGCCAACTCCTGAAGCCTCATTTTTCACCAAGCCTCTAGTGCAGCTTGGAGTTCTTTCTCCAATAGCTTCAGTGTTATAAACAAATATAAACCTCCTTGCCAGCAAGTATTTCCATTGTGATGTGTGGGAATAGCCAAGTAGAATGAACAACAACCCCCAAACGCAGTCTCCATTAAGAATTTCCTCTTTGGAAACTGATTATAAGGAACTATATGTGACCTCCTCCCTGGGGGACGGACAACAGAAAAGTGGGTGAGGGGAGACATCGGACAGGGCAAGATATGACAAAATAAAAATTTATAAACTATCAAGGGCACAAGAGGGAGGGGGGAGCGGGGAGGGAGGGGAAAAATGAGGACCTAATGTCCAGGGTTTAAGTGGAGAGAAAATGTTTTGAGAATGAAGTACAAATGTGCTTTACACAATTGATGTGTGTATGGATTGTGATAAGAGTTGTATGAGCCCCTAATAAAATGTTTAAAAAAAAAGAAAAAAAAAGAATTTCCTCTTTAATTGAATAAAATTGATTCCAAAGATAGCGCGACATGTTGGACATGTGTGTGATTGCTCCCTAGCTGTCCAGAATTGACATTAACTTAAAAATCAATCTTGGCAGTAAAAGAGTAGTAATAGTTTCCCACCATCAGCAGCAGAAGGAATGAATCTTGGATAAAATAATTACAGTCCTGGGAGCCATGAGCTCCCTAGGGTATGAAGTCTTGCTTTTTGCTTTGTTTTGTTTTCCACAGGAAGAAGGAAAGGGAAGAGGACAGTCTTTCAGTTGGTAGTTAGGTGTTTAATTGTTTGTAGCATCCAGGTAACTCTATAGGTTTGAAGGATGCCAGTCCTAGACTTAGGTCCTCATGTTTCCTCAGGTAACTGTCATGTATCCCAGGCACTGAAATGGGCTTGCCACTGTGGCTAAAGGAACATTTAAAAAAAAAAAAAAGAAACAAACAAAAACCCACTGCCATCAAGCTGATTCCCACTCAGAGAGACCCCATAAGACAGAGAAGTGCCCCTGTGCATTTCTCAGGCTGTGAATCTTTACAGGAGCAGACAACTTCTTCTTTCCCCTTTGGAGCAGCTGATGGGTTCAAACTGCTGATCTTGCAGTTAATAGCTCAATACATAACCCATTGTGCCACCAAGAATCCTTGGAGGGACATAAGAGACTTACATGTTGTACAGTACTGTTACACAACCACTCCAACTATTTGCCTTCTAAGACTTGATACTTTGGGATGCTTAGCTGGGATTCTGGAGCAGGGTTGGAGAGCCTGTTGCCCTTAGGTTCTCTTCAGGGGGAGGAAAGAGACTATTCTCCCCTTTCTTCCATTAGACCTTGTTCATCTGTTTAAAGACAAGACAGTTCTTGCTACAAGTGTGTGCCTCAGCTCATCACCAGTGCTGTAAGACTGGGGAACAATGAGAATGCAGATGTTTGAAAAATACAAATTCCTCCATTTATGAGGGTCCGAGTGCTCAGACTCATAGCTCACAGCAAGCCTGGCCTGTCCAAACTGCCGGAGGAGTAGCATGAAGTATTGCCTAATGAGCTTGCTCCTTGACTGTTTGGGCATGGCTCTCTCCTGCTGGGTCACTGAGTGCTATCAGGTGGTATGCCATCAACATGACCTAATTAGCCCTTGTAATTGCAATGGGATATGATTAATAACTTAATTTTGAGCTAATTCAATTGAGGCGTGAACTTGGGATGTCTAATAAAAGCTGAAATGATTGATAAAAGGTAACTCCAGATGATGAAGGACTTCTGTGTGCACTTGAATTAAAACCAAATTAAAAGGGAGTCAAGCACCAGTCTGGACCAGTAATCAGCACTGTTCATGGGATGGTTTTTGAACTGAGGTCCCACTGTGTAAGAGCCATGGCTTCCTGGCAACAAGAGGGGATGCACAGGGGATACTGCTCTCTAATGAGATAAGTAGCACAAGACAAGCCTGGGATCAAGTCTCGGCTTTCAGCTGGAGGAAGAGGAGAGGGGCCTGAGACCATGTGCACAGCTGCAAAAAAGTCACTTCCTTGGTTGACAGTCATAACCTACCTTCTTTCCTCAGTTTACTTCACTGACACATGACAGTGTACGTGGGATTGAGTTTGGGTTGGTTGTGAAGAGGCAACTAAAGTCTTTTTGAGATGCTATTCCTCTTTGATTTTCTGTCCCCTTTGTCTAAGGGGAAGACTAACCCAGCATACGCTCTAAGTGTGGACCCTGAGTTTTGGTAGCAAAGATGACAGTATTGAAAGTCATAACTTTTAACAGTTGGGAGTTTGGGGGAGAATTTTCCTCCGGAGTTCATAAACTTGACCTTCATTATAAAAAGACAAAAAGTCTAGAGAAAGTGTTTTTTTTAGGTGCTGTCTAGTCTGTGTGTCATTTTGTTGTGCTTGAGACAGCTGCTCAAGAAGTTTTAGGACCTCAGTTGACACTCACCAAAGTAGGATGAAGAACATTGTCGCTGTGGACTACATTATGCCAGTTGACTTTACAGGAGGGTCACAAGGAAAAGACGAGCCAGTCAGGTGCAGTATAGCACCATTGAAACATATGACTTTCCTCTATTTTTTGAATTTCCAATTCAAAAAAAATCAGGGGTTGCAATCCTAATCTCGGAAAAAAATTAACCTCAAAGTGCAAACCATAAAAAGAGATAAGGATGGGCACTATATAATGCTCAAGGGAACAGCACATAAAGAACCACTAAGTATTCTAAACATTTACTTGCCGAACAAGCGTCCAGCAGAGTATGTCAATCACACACTGCAAAAGATGAAAAAAGCAATCACAGCTTCAACAATTATAATAGGTAACCTCAATACACCGCTCTCTGAGAAAGATAGATCACTTGGAAAGAGACTCAACAAGGAGGCTAAAGATCTAAACACTACAATTAGACAATTTGACCTGATAAATATCTACAGAGCTCTCCACCCAAATACTAAACAATTCACATTCTTTTCAAGCCCACATGGTACATATACGAAAATAGACCACATGCTAGGGCATAAGTCAAACCTACATAAATTCAAGCACATTGATATCATACAGACCTCTCTCTCTGACCACTGGGCCATAAGATTGGAAATCAACAAAAGGAAGATAAAGAAATCAAGGGCTAACAATTGGAGAATTAATAACTCTCTATTGCAAAAGGAGTGCATACTGGCTCAGATCAGAGATGAAATTAGGAAATTTCTAGAAACCAATGAGAATGAAAACATGACATACCAAAACTTATGGGACACAGCAAAGGCAGTCATCAGAGGAAGTCTCATAGCATTACATGCACACATAAAGAAGGAGCAGAGGCTTATGATTGATACACTGACACAAAATTTACAGCAACTAGAGCAGATTCAGCAAGACAATCCAACTAATAGTAAAAGAAAAGAAATAATAAAATTAGATCTGAGATTCAGGAGAGAGAAAATAAGAAAACTGTGGGGGGAAATCGGTGCTCTAAAAGTTGGTTCTTCGAATGGATAAATCAAATCAACAAACCTCTCTCAAATTTGACCAAAGAAAGGAAGGAACACATTTCAATAGCAAGGATGAGGGATGAAAGAGGGAATATTACAACGGACCATAGTGAAATCAAAAGGATAATTACACAGTACTATGAAGGACTGTATTCCAATGAATTAAAAAACTTGGAAGACATGGAAAAATTCTTGAGAAAACAATCCCTCCCTAGATTATCCCTAATGGCTGTCAAGAACCTCAACAGACCCATATCAATAGAAGAAATAGACAAGGTTATCAAGGGATTACCAACCAAAAAAATCACCTGGACCAGATGGGTTTACAGGAGAATTCTATCAAGCATTCAGGGAAGAACTGACACCAATCCTACACAAACTCTTCCAGAACATAGAAAAAGATGGCAAACTCCCAAATACCTTCTATGAAGCTAATATAACTCTGATACCTAAACCGGGCAAGGATCCCACAAGAATTGAGAACTACAGACAAATTTCCCTAATGAATATCGATGCAAAAATCCTTAACAAAATACTTGACAACAGAATACAAAAGTATATAAAACAAATAATTCACCATGACCAAGTGGGATTCATAGCAGGGATGCAGGGATGGGTCAACATACGAAAGACCATTAGTATTATTCATCACATTGGCATGAAAAACTATAAGAACCACGTGATAATATTGATAGATGCAGGAAAAGCATTTGACAACACCCAACAACAATTCATGTTTAAGACACTCAAGAAGATAGGAATGGAAGGAAAATTCCTCATATAATACAAGCTATATACGAAAAACCAACAGCCAATGTGGTAGTCAATGGAGAAAAGCCAAGGTCAATTCTTCTGAAAACGGTGACTAGACAAGGATCTCCCTTGTCCCCACTCCTATTTAACATCATACTGGAGGTCCTAGCTAACAG
>NW_022107431.1:8753116-8776412 GCF_000313985.2 Echinops telfairi
GGTACCCAACAAAAAAGGGGGGGGGGGAAGACACGGGTAGCCGGGGGAACAGGGCACTAACCCACACAGAGTGGGGGGTGTTGATTTTGTCTCCACAGGGAAAGAGGGACCAGACTCCAACCAGTGCTCCAAGACAAGAACGCAACACACTGACATGAAGCAGGGAACCAATAGAGAGGCCGGAGGGGCAGGCCCCATTACCAACTAAGTAGATAGCACCACCCTGCCCCCAAGGAGAATTCACTTCAGAGGACAGCACTGAAGCTACAGCTCAAGAAGAGGGGATTTGTCTGATCAGAGCACACAGGAGCCAATGAGTGGGGAAGGGGAAAAAAAATAAAAGAGTGAAGCACATCCTGGCTCACCAAGCCTTGAGGCCAATGTTTCTGCTAAGAGCAGCAATGCACAGAGATGACCACAGGGCAAGCCTCACCACGGTACACAGCGTTCCTCATTGACCTATAGCAGCATGAGGGACAACACTAGAGACACATGGTGGGAATTGTGCCCACCCTGAGCTCACTACCCCAAAGCTAGCCACTGGGGGCATGCAGCAGAGCAGCAAGGGGAGCAGAGCAATTAAGTCCCCAGGGAAATATATGGGGCCAGGACATAGCACCCCATCAGACTGGACTCAAAAGCACTCGTGAAGGACAACAAATAGACCCTGAAGTATTTATAGGATATTTTTTGTGTTGTTATTGTAGCTATTGTTTTACTTTCTATTGTTGCTTCGTTGTACTCAGTCTTGTGATGGTACATCGCATGTCTACCTGGAAGGGATAGGCGGGATAAACAAGCCGGAAGAGAGAACAATGGGATGACAGTTCAGGGGGGGACATGGGAGAAGGGGAGGTGGGGGAAAGGAAGTGGTTGTTAACAAACCTAGGGACAAGGGAACAACAAGTGATCCAAAATCAGTGGCAAAGAGGGTGTAAGAAGACTGGCAGGGCTGGATCAAGGGCAATGTAACCCAGAGGAATTCCTAGAACCCAAATGAAGGCTGAAGATGAGAGTGGGACAAGAGGAAAGTACAAAGAAATAGAGGAAAGAGGAGGCAAAGGGTAGTTATAGAGATCTAAATACACGCATACACAGATGTAAATATATTTATATATGACAAGGAGGAAATAGATCTATGTACATATATTTATAGGTTTAGTATTAAGGAAACAGATGGACAGTGGGCCCCTGCTCAAGTACTTCTTCAACACAAGAACACTTCGTTCTAAAAATTCGGCAGTCTGAGATGCTCACCTTCCTGGCACAATCGCTGAAGACAATAGGTGCACAAGCAAAAGTGGTGAAAAAAAAGCTGATGGTGCCTGGCTATCAAAAGATATAGCGTCTGGGGTCTTAAAGGCTTGAAGATAAACAGGCGGCCATCTAGCTAAGAAACAACAAAGTCCACATGGAAGAAGCACACCAGCCTACCCCGAGACAATAGCTGAAGACAAAGTGGGTGCATAAGCAAATGTGGTGAAGAAAGCTGATGGTACCCGGCTGTCAATAGATTTAGAATCTAGGGTCCTATAGGCTGGAAGATAAACAAGGGACCATCTAACTGAGAAACAACAAAGCCCACATGGAAGAAGCACACCAGCCTGTGAGATCACAGGCATCGAAGGGATCAGGGATCAGGCATCAAAAACAAAACAAAAAATCATACCATTGTGAATGAGGGGGAGTGCGGAGTGGGAACTCAGGGCCCATCTGTGGGAAATTGGGCAACCCCTTGCAGAACGGCTGCAGGAAGGAGATGAGCCAGTCAGGGTGCAATGATGAAACACACAATTTTCCTCTAGTTCTTGAATGCTTCCTCCCCCTCACTATCATGATCCCAATTCTACCTTACAAATCCAGCTGGACCGGAGGATGTACACTGGTACAGATAGGAACTGGAAACACAAGGAATCCAGGACAGATGAACCCTCAGGACCAATGGTGAGAGTGGCGATACAAGGAAGGTGGAGAGAAGATGAGGGAGAAAGTGGAAACAGATTAAAAGGATTTACATATAACCTCCTCCCTGAGGGACGGACAGCAGAGAATCAGGTGAAGGGTGGTGTCGGATATGCCAAAATAATAATAATTTATAAGTTATCAAGGGTTTATGGGGGAGGGAGGAGGGGGGAGGGGGGAGGGAGGGGGAAAATGAGGAGCTGATACCAAGGCCTGAAATAGAAAGCAAATGTTTTTAAAAATGATGATGGCAACATATGTACAAATGTGCTTGACACAATGGATGGATGGATGGATTATGAGAAGAGTTGTATGAGCCCCCAATAAAATGATTTAAAAAAAATAAAAGAGCGAAGGGGTGGCGACTAGCCTGACAATCAGGTCACAGCCTGGTGGTGCTGCCTGTGGGTGTGACCACATGAGGGTTCCGGGCACTTTCTCTCTCTGCCTTCATGTCCCTGTTGACAAGCCAGGGGGAGACTTGCTCAGGCCTGTGAACACGCACTCTCTCTGCTTCACCTTCCTGTTGGAGGAGTCAAGTGGAGAGCCATGCCAGCACTGAGATGCTTCCACTGCCATTGGATCCACACCCACCCGGACTTTGCACCCACCAGCCTGTGATCTTCCTGCATTTTGCATCATAGCATGGGACTGTGTGAGTCTGAAGAGAGATTTATGGACTACTATCAGACGTATGGACTTGATCTGGGCTGGGCTGGAATGTTTTATTGATATATAAGTACTTCTTAATATAAAGCGCTCTCTTACACACATATATGAGTGTTTCTGGATTTGTTTCTCTAGTCAACCCGGCCTAAAACACTCCTTAACTGGAACTGGACCCTGGCTGGGACATGTACATTATGTCAGACCAGGGATGGGGAACATATTTTTAACATCATTTGTGGACCATACAAAATTATCAACTTAAAAATTAGCCTGCTTTATTTGGTCAACCATTTAATTAACTCCTCCCTAATGTGGTGGCTGGAACTGCTCCTCTTTGGTGAGGTGTGTGATGTCAGCTGGTACTGATGCTTTCAGAAGCCTTATCCAGCCTGTGGGTAGGATGTCCTCCACCCCCCTAACGCAAGCCCCCACCCTCCTCCAACTCCCTTGCAAAAAGGAGTTTACAATATTGACCCGGGGTCTTCCCCAAGGCAGTCAGGGCATGACTCATGACTTTGCCACCCCCAGAACAGTGGTCTCCATCAAAGTCACACCCAGATAAGCCTCTAAAGGAGATTCAGAATATGCTTTTAACATGAAGTACACCCCTTATATAATGAACACACGTTTGAAGATCTGGTTCACATAAAAAACAAACAGTGTCCCTGAATGAGTTGTACAGAAAGTATTCGATGAAAACCTCATCTGCTGTGTAAACGTCCACTGCAGACGTGGGCAAAGAATGCAGCCTTGGCTTGTCATGTGCCATCCTTCCAATTGTTGCTCCGTCGGAGTCCATTTTTGGCAGCCGCTGTGTCAATCCAGCTCATGAAGGGTCTCCCACAGCATTCTGACCCTCCACTTTGCCAGACATGATGTTCTTTCCTAGCAATTAGTCTCTCTTGATGGCATCGTCAAAGTAAGCAAGCAGAGTCTGGCTGTCCTTGCCTCTGAGGAGGATTCTGCTCGTTCTTCGTCTAGCATTGCCCTATGAGGTCGCTGTCATTGCCTCTGTTCGACAGCTGAGAAAGCCAAGGGGCTCAGAGAAGGTGAACAAACATAAAAGTTAGACAGCTGGCGAAAGCAGCTGCTGGGTTTGACGCCGCGTCTGCTGCGGACTCCGGACCATGTGTTCTTACCCTTCCTTCCCCGGCTTAGCCCGTTCCTCCAGCACACAGCCAAGAAACAACCCCTCCTGACCCCTCGCCCCTCCATTCTAAGGGCATTCACAGCCGACTGATGGGTCAGTCCCCAGGACACCAACGACCCAGCTCATAAGAACGAATGTTGTTGTTGGGAGCGGTTCAGCCAATTCCCGCTCCTAGTGACATGTGACAGAGTAGTGCTGCCCCATAGGGCTTCCTGGGCTGTCTTCTTGATGGGAGCCCATTGTTAGGTCTTTTCTCTCACGGAGCCATATTGGTGGGTTTGAACCGCCAACCATTTGATTAGCAGCCAAGCGCTTAACCATTGTGCCACCAGACCTCCTTATAAGCCCTAAACTAGGGAAGAGGTATGGTTAAAGCAAAGCCCTGAGCTCTCACGCAGAGCCTGGTTCTCCTGACATTTGCAAAGTTTTAATCGCGACTCTTAAGATTCCTGTTTGAAACCCAATATGCTTGACAAATGGTCTGGCCTCCGTGCTCTCTGGAGTTTCCACATGGCCTGGGTTGCTTACACGGCAGTGGTAATTTAGGGATTTGTCTTTTTCCAAGTGCGCTGTACAATGGAAAGCTTCTTCTGCCCCTTGTGCTCCTCTTCCCTCTCCTTCCCCAGGGCCCCCTCACTTTTTAAATCTCAGCCTGGGGACACAGCTGCAGGCACCAGCGCCACCAAAGCCAGGTGGGGCCTCTTGCTGGCATTGGTTGGTGGGAGCGAGCCACCCAGGAGGACATCTGCATGCACTGTACCCAGTCCGAGGCACCCCAGGCTCTGCGGGGACTTGGGGTAAGACTCCCGGGGTCTCTTTTTCCGGGGAGGTTTGGCATATGCAGCAACTGTGCGTTGTTTACTTTGTATGCAAAGATTTTAAAAACTGTGCTCCATTATGCTAATTGGGGGTCTGCCTTAGAGCCATCTTTGCAGAAAACAAAGTCAATTGGCCAAGAGTTGAAGGAAGAATGCTGATTTGAGGCTAAAGAACACATTCCAAAGGATTTACTTCTCTCATGAGTGCATTTTGAAATTTTGGGTTTTAACATATATCTGTAAAGCCCACCTGTCTTAGTTATCCATGATGGAAACAGCATAAGTAGGTGGGCTTAACAAGCAAAAACGTATGCTCTCACAATTTAGGAGGCTAGAAGTCTGAATTTGGGGTACCAGCTTTAGGGGCAGACTGTCCCTCTCCAGTGGCTTCAAGAAGATGCTTGGCTTCAGTCTTCTCTTGGGTCTAGGAATGTCTGAGCAGAGGGAGCCCAGGTCCAAAGGACACACTCCAATTCCAGCCTGGTGGTGCAGTGGGGGTGAGGAGGGCTGCTAACCCCAAGGTCAGCAGTTGGAAACCACGAGCCTCATTCCATAGGAGAAAGATGAAGCTTTCTACTCCCTTCAAGAGTTACGGTCTTGGAAGCCCACAAAGGCAGCTCTCGCCTCACCCAGAGGGTGACTATGAGGAAGAACTGACTTGATGGCAGGGAATAATGTTTAGCCTCCACAGTCCAGGTCTCTCTGCCAAAAGATGATTCAAGGCAGGAGATTGGACCTTGTCCCTTTCACAAGCCTAGGAGCTGTTCTAGAGCCTCCAAGTCTGTAAAATCAGGAGGTGGCTAAGCTCCACGGTGATCGCTTTTGGCCACTGCCCTGGCTGCTCCTCTGAGACTAAGCTCACAGCTTTGTCTACCCGCAACTGGATCTGGAGGCGGCTCTCCCGGCAGCTCCTTTACATTATGACATTGAAAACCAAATTAAGCTAGTTACCTGCTCAAAAAAATTTAGACAACAACAATAAAACCTCACTGCCATTGAGTCAATTCTGACTTAGAGTGGCCCTAGAGGACAGGACAGAACTTCCCCTGTGGGTTTCTGAGACTGAATGCTTATGGGAGTAGAAATCCTCATCTTTCTCTGCAGAGCGCCTGGTGGTTTTGAACTACTAGCCTTGCAGTTAGCTGCCCAATGCTGAACCACTCTGCCACCAGGGCTCTAAAACCTCTCTGCCATTGAGTCTGTTCCCACTCATAGCAACCTTATAAGACAGGGTAGAACCGACCCCATGGGTCTTCGGAGACTACCTCTTTACAGGAGTAGAAAGTTGTGCCTTTCACCCGGGGAACTGCTGGTGGTTTTGAAAGGCTGACCTTGCAGTTAGAAGCCCAATGTGTAACCACAGACCTGCATGTGCTCTGTAGGGTTCTCAGGGGTTGAGTCTTCAGAAGTCAGTCCCTAAGGCCTTCCTTCCAAGGTGCCTCTGGCTGGATTCGAGACATTCAACATTGGCACCATCGGGGCCTTCTGAAGATGGAACTTTGCTGATGGAGACCAGGGAGTCTGCAGTGTGAGCATAATACACGCAGTGCCCCACTTGCCCCTGCCTCTACTGAGCTTCTGGTGAGCAGCTAGCTCCCGTCGTCTCCATCCAGATCAACATGGCCATTGCTAGAAGCTGCTGCACCCAGAGAGCCAAGGAGTGCGTGGTAGGTGTGTGGCCCTCCTCCACCTGTGAGTTCTCGGGCAGAGGTGGACGAGGAATGGCAGCGATGGCATGGGCCCTGTGCATCACCTGAGCGAGGTGCCAGGGAGCAGTTTCAATTCACCTTCACAGATCCCTCGCCGGTTGTGAGCGGTCACTGAGACCTAAAACCCACTGTCCTCATCACCGTTTTCTGTCCCTGTGCTGCTGGTCTGCTCTGAGAGTTCTACGAGGCCGAAGGCCTGGCTCACAGGTTCCTATCTGTCCACAGACCTTGGCACTGTTGTACCAGCCACAGAAGAGCGAGGTGGCACACTAATTTATTGTCGAGACTGGGAATGTCACTACAAGGTTATATTTCATGCTGAAAAGTGTCATTCTTATTTGTTGGAGACCATCTTAATCATGATCTAGTTTGCAAAGAAGCCATTTCTGAGTGAGAGCTAAATTCCATAAAGATGATGTGGGGGGGGGGGGGAGTATCCCTAATTGTATGCCCAGTGTAGGGCCTAATGTAGCCTAAACAGAATCGGATGCTAGGGTTTTTGTTTTCCTGGCAGGTCATCAGAGCAATGCCTCTCCTTCCAGAGCCAGGGCTACCTGATGACTTGTGGGTGGGGCTCATGATCAGTCACCGGAAAGCCCCCTGTGGTCACATCCATGCTGGTTCCCGACAGCCCATCTGCTACAGAGTAGAATTGAGCTCAGGCTTCTCTCCACAGCAATCTTTCTGAAAGCGGACGTTTCTCCCAGCGCACCACGGGGTGGGTTTGAACTAGTAGTTGCCGTTGTTTGGTGCCCTCAAGTCAGTTCTGAGGTGACCCTATGTGCAACACAAGGGAATACGTCCCTGCCCTGAGCCATCCTCACAACGGTTCTTACGTTTGAGCTCATCAACGCAGCCACCGTGTCAAGCCAAATTATCTAAGTTCTTCCTTTTTTGTTTCTTTTCCCTCTCCTGCACCACTGCTCGATCAAGCATGATGTCCTTGTCCAGGGACTGGTCTCTCCTGACAACACGTCCAAAGTTCATGAGACAAAGTTGTGTCATCTTGCCTCTAAGGTGCATCCTGGCCAACCTTCTTCCAAGACACCTTTGTCCATTTGGCAGCCCATGGTGCTTTTCCATATTCTTTTTGGCACCATAATTCAACTCTATCAATTCTTCTTCAGTCTTCCTTATTCCAGGTCCAGATTTCACACGCATCTGAGGTGATTAAAAATACCATGGCCTGGGTCGGGTGCATTTTAGTTCTCAAAGTAGCATCCTTGCTTTTCAACACTTTACAGACTGACCCAATGCAATGCCTCGTTTGAACTCTTGGCTCCTTTTCCATGAGGATTGATTATGGATCCAAGCAAAACAAAATCCCTTGACAACTTCATTCTTTTCTCCACTTCTCCAGATGTGACCTTTTAGGGAGTCGGAATCGACTTGATGGTAGTGAAAGGAGAGCAAAATCGTTGTGAAATCTCTCTACGTTGAATCACAACATCAAGTCACCACATTGTTAGCACCTGAATGGAAGCCATTTGTAATTTTCCTCTTTTTCGTTCATTATTGCTTCCTTCTCAAAGAAGTTATTGATATGGGTTCACAGACGCTACTTACTTTAATATTGTAGTTTAAACAGCAGACAATTGGACAGAGCCAGCCACTCTAAAAATGCCAGCAGCCGCGAAAACCAGCACACGTGCTTGCACCTTGTGCAGACGAAGGCCCGTGATTCTGTTTGAAAGGTGATCACGGGCGCAGGTGGTAATGGCAGATTCTGTTTGAAAGGTGATCACGGGCACAGGTGGTAATGGCAGCTCCGACTTGAGTGCATCAGAAGGTCCAGAAAGTAAATCGCACAGAGTTTTAGCAGATTGTCGATGCAGATTGACACGTGTAAGCTGGGTGTAGAAAAAAACGTTTTTGTTATTATTAACTATAGAGATTTTGAAAAACAAGGCACCGCTGATGGAATATGACCCAATGGTGTGATAGAGCTGTCTGGGTGTCAGTCCTCTGACGGGCTCATCCAGCACGGTCCACACGCACAGCCTGGCTTCCTCTGGGGATGGCACTGTTCTCGCACCTCCAAGGGCTCCATTGCCTAAAGGACCAACTCCATTTCAGCCAACCAGGGTCATGGCACAGGAGCTCTGGGGGTGCAGAGGGTGAAACACTGGGCTGCTAACCAAAAGGTTGGCCTCAGGAGAAAGATGTGGCCGTCGGCTCTCATCAAGATCCATAGCCTCAGTCGGTCAGGGTGCAGTGTGGCAATGATGAAACATACAACTCTCCTCTAGTTCCTAAATGTTTCCTGTCCCGCCACCCCCCCACACACACATACACCAACTAACACGATCCCAATTCTACCTTACAAATATAGCTAGACGAGAGGATGTACACTAGTATAGATAGGAACTGGAAACAGGGAATCCAGGACAGATGATCCCTTCAGGACCAGTGGTGAGAGTGGCGATACTGGGACGGTGGAAGGAGGGTGGGGTGGAAAGGGGAAACCGATTACAGGGTTCTACATATAACCTCCTCCCTGGGGGTTGGACAGCAGAAAAGTGAGTGAAGGGAGACATCGAACAGTGTAAGATATGACAAAATAATAATAATTTATAAATTATCAAGGGTTCATGAGGGAGGGGGTAGCAGGGAGGGAGGGAGGGAAATGAGGAGCTGATGCCAAGGGCTTAAGTGGAGAGCAAATGTTTTGAGAATGATGAGGGCAACAAATGTGCTTTACACAATTGATGTATGCATAAATTGTGAGAAGAGTTGTATGAGTCCCCAATAAAATGATTTTTAAAAATCCATAACCTCAGAAACGCTGTGGAGCAGCTGCACTCTGTCCTGTAGAGTTGGCATCTGCCTGTCAGCAGTGGGTGGGTTTTGAGGGTCACAGGGTCCAGGGATGGTGGGAAGTGTTGGGGTCCATGCCTCACATCCCTTCTGCACAAACATCCAGCAAGCTCTAGGAGTCTCTGCCAACTTCCTTTTCTTCCCTCCCCAACCAAGTCCCTCCTTCAATCCTTTGTCGGTCCTTAGCTCCATGACACTGCCTTGGGTCTTGACAGTCATCCATGTCAGGAAACTAGGGGGACAGAGGTATTGAGTGTTGTGGGTTTGGCTCCCTCCTCACAGTGCAACTCAGATGCTCTGTTGGCCAAAATGCAGCCTCCCATCCTGGGAGAGGCTGAGGAGGAAGAAGACCAAGAACCCCACTACATCATACTCTTGAGTGTGGGGCCGGGCATCCACACGGAGACTGAGGAGCCCACATCTCTCTCTGGGCTCTGATACCACATCATCATGTGGTTTGGGGGAAGTTCCTTACTCTCTCTGGATCCCGGTCATTTATAGGAGAAAGGTCATAGTCTCTGTTCTTTGGGCTTAGTAGAAGAATTATAAGGATTAAGGGGGAAAAAAGGAAATCTACAAATGATATATTTGTGTATAATGCCATCAGCCTTTAAATGATGATTGCATATTTTCTAGAGAAAATCTATTCCTATCACCAAGCTGTGGTCTCTTTGGTTTTCTGTGAATGTCTCATTTTGGATAACAGATGAAATGTCAAATAGGTTGCCTGTTTTCCGTACTGCACCAATGGAGAACTTGGCTTTTGTTAATCGTCTGCTGGGGAGAAAAAACATGCTGGAATGAGATTAATATTTTTAAACGGCCAGCTCTTTTCTCCAGAAGAGCAATGAACCTGGTAGGTTCAAACCACCAACCTTTGGGTTAGCAGCACAGTGTTTAGATGTACCAGCAGGGCTCAATGCACATGATTGGCAATGGGGTTGTTCTGGGTTTGATGGGGAAAATGTGAATGCTGGTGCCCTGACGGGGACCCCAAGACCTTGTTTAGGAGGACAGGTCAGAAGACTTTGGCACTCAGTTTTCTGAGTAATTGCCCTGGGCAAGCAGGCCCAAGACCCCAGGTCTGCACTTGCTGAGACAAGAATGCAAATCTGGGAGAGGACGATGCTGAGGAAGTTTGTGTTGGAGGCTGGAACCGGGCAAGTGTTTCTTGGCCTCGAGGAGCAGTGGCAGATGCTGTTCCCCAAACTCCACCTCTGTTGAAGCAGGGAAAAGCAGGACCCAGAGATTCTTGCTTTGCATTCCGCCTCCCTCTGAGAAAACGGTAACTACTATTTGAGCAGAAACTTTCTAGGTGTGGACTTGACGGGGAAATGTCTTTATCTTTGTCCATCCCGATGGTCTTAGGAGGCCAGTGACATATGAGAACCAACCTTCTCTAGACCCGGAGGGAGTTTCAGTAGAGAGCCAACTGGCCCTTCAGATCTCAGCTGATGGGGGCAGTTTCAGGAGTGGTGCAGGGAGCTGGGTCCCCAGCACTCGGGCAGGGGTGCCCTGGTCCTTTGTAGCTTCCTTCAAATTGACAAGTTTTTTTTTAAAAAATCATTTTATTAGGGGCTTTTACAGCTCTTAGAACATTCCACACATCAATTGCATCAAGCACATTTGTACATATGTTGCCATCATCATTTCCAAAACATTTTCTACTTAAGCCCTTGGTATCAGCTCCTCTTGTTTTCCCATCCCTCATGCACCCTTGTGAATTCTTGATCAATTATATATTGTTATTATTATGTCTCATCTTATACTGTCTGTTGTCTCCCTTCACCCACCTTTCTGTTATTCGTCCCCTTTTGGTGGTTCCCCCTTGTGATGGATTCCCCTTTTCTCCCCCTTCACCCTCCCCGCCCATCCCCCTACCCTCATGCTGTCATTACTCCCACTTCTGTTCCAGGGGGGTCTATCTGTCCATGTGTCAAGAGCTCTTATCTGTACCGATGTGTGTTCTCTGGTCTAGCCAGAGTTGTAAGGTAGACCTGGGTCAGGGTAGTGGGAGGGAGGAAGCATTCAGGAACTGGAGGAATGATGTGTATTTCAACGGTACTATTCTGCACCTTGCTTGAATCATCCCTTCCTTGTAACCCTTCTGTGGGGGGATAGCCAACTTTACAAGTTTATTCTTCTTCCTCAAACAGAAGCACCATGGTGAATGTGGCGCAGGCCGGGAAGTGTATCCTTCTGTTGGTGTCCGGTCACCATGACTAGGCACCTAACACCGGGAACATTCTTCTCCCCATAGGCCTGTCGCAGTGCCTGCTACCTGGCACACTGAGGAGGCTCTTTTGTGTTTATTATGGTGCCAATTTTTGTTGTTGTTGTTTCTATTTTGCCCTCTGATTAACCTTAATGTCTTTTGAAGGTAATGTTAATGATGGAAAGTTAAGTTATCCCCACCTTGCTTGCTCTGCTGCCTCTCCAAAGCCCATGTCTGTCTTCGCCACAGCCCAGAGAGAGCCACTGCCAGGGAGGAGATGGCCGAAGGGTGGCAGGATTGGCGAGACACTCCAGGGAGAGGGAGTGTCCAGCAAATCATAACAAGAGGCGGCGACGGTATCGCTTATTTCCTGGAGTTTTGCCCATTTTCTCACTGGGGAGCCTTTGAAACATTAGCACAGAGTTCACCCAACCCTTGATTAAAAGTGTCCACACTGGGGTGACATTGGGCTGTTGATTGGTTTACTGGATTCTCTATAAATGGAACCCATTGCCATTTCCACGCCTGGCCATTCCTGCTTGCAGCTGGCCGGCATTTGGCTTTGTTGCCATGGGGACTGTTTCCACAAGACACAAACACATCAGCTTTGTGAACTCTCTGGGGGGAAACCAAGAGATGGAAGGTGCCGGGCCATTAGCAGGAAGGAGGGCGTGTCTGCTGGGTGTTTGCATGGGCGCAGCTACTAAAATCGTGGCTCCAGCACAGCCAACACCTCTGGAGGCCTTAGACTCCTGAGTACTTCAGAAACCCAAACGCAAGGCTCAGCACATGCCACAAGGCTGGTAGTATCGTTAACTCCACTTGGGATGGGGAAATCCAGGTACCCAGAGGGGAGGAACCTTGCCCAGGCCCACTGGGTTTGGAAGCGGGGCTCGGGGACATGTGTATAACCCCTGCATCTGTTTCTTGTGGCTCCTGTGATAAAATACAATACCTTGGGTGCCAACAATAATAACTCATCATCTCACAGATCTGGAGGCCGCGGGTCTGAAATCAGGGTGTTAGGAGGGCCGTGTTCTTTCCAAAGACTTCAAAGCAGTGGTTCACAACCTGTGGGTGGCCACCCCTTTGGGGGTCGAACAACCCTTTCACAGAGGTCATCTGATTCTTAACAGTAGCAAAATTACAGTGATGAAGTAGCAACGAAAATAATTTTATGGTTGCAGGGTCGCCACCACAAGAGGAACTGTATGAAGGGGTCATGGCATTAGGCAGGTTGAGAACCACTGCTTTCAAGAGTGACCTTTCCTTGTCTTTTCCAGCTCCTGGTGGCCCCAAGTGTCCGTTGGCATGGAGCTGCATCTTCACAAGGCCGTTTTCACTTTGTATAGCTCTGTCTCTTCTCGTCTTTCATAAAGACACAGCTCAGATTGGATTAGAACTAACCCTTCTCCAGTATGACCTCATAGGCATTTAACTAACTTCTTCAAAACATGATTTCCAAACAACGTCACATTCGCAGGTACCAGAGGTGAGGACATACTCCTACCTTTTATTAAAATAGCTTTGTTGGCAGATAATTCACACAGCATGCAAGTTCATCAGTCATATTTCGAAGAGTTGTGCAGTCATCACGGCCATCAATTTCAGGGCACTTTCTTCTTTTGTTCATTGTTGTTAACGCCCATTTCCCCCCACTCTCTCCTTAGGTAATCATCAATTCACTTACTCTCTCTTATATTTACCTTCCTGGAGTTCATATTTTAAAAATTACACAAGCCATAAATAAGAAGCAAACCAAAAAAAGTCTAACAACAATGACAATTCAAAATAGAGGAAACCCTCAATAGAAAAGAACAAAGAAAATATTTTTAAAAACTGAAAACACTTTTAAATGGATCAAAAGGGAGATCAAATGGTAATGTGTTCCATTTTAGCTTGACTGCACCTGCCATTGTCAATTCTGCAGTGCTCTCTGACTGACAGCAAGGCTAGCCACATCCCTGGGCCACATCGCTGGGCCACATCCCTGGGCATGATCAGAGGGGCCTCACTGGAGGTTTCGTCCACATGTGGACCCTTAAATGGATTTTGGGCTACCACTGTCCTCCACAACCTTCTGCAAACTGGGTGTTCACAATTTGAGCTCTGATACCATTCCCTCCTCCCGATTTAGATTTTATAATTTACTATCCTTGGATCACAAAGGCTGGTATGATTCTTCCATGTAGACTTATTTTGATGCCTAACTTAAATGACTGCTAGTTTGTAGATGAGCCTTTAAGACCCCAGACACTATTCTTTCTGATAGTTGGGCACGATCTGGTTTCTTTACCACACTTTGCAATGGCACTCATATCTTCAGTGATCTCTCCTGGAGGCGCATACTCATACCTTTTAACAACCTTTATACCATAGTGTCTATGGACAAAGCCCAATGTAGGGATTGCTTTCTTCTTTAAAGCACACCCCTAGTGAAAAAGACGTCTAACAGGATGATAGTGAATTTTAAGCAGAGATAATATTTGTTAGAATTTTTCTTATTTATAAAAGATAATTAACTTTGTTGTTTATATAATTAGGCTTGATTATAGCATCTTACTGTTTATGTTCTGTTTGTTCTATCATTCTTGGTTCACTTTTCCCTCCCACTTTTTGATTAAGCCATTGTAATTTCTTTTGTTGGCTTCTCAGAGATACCAAACCTAGTGCCATTTCATTGATTCTAGTACACAATGATCGAAAAGACAGGGCAGAGCAGGCCCTTTGAGTTTCTGAGGCTGCACATCTTCATGGGAGCAGGTCGCCTAGGCTTTCTCCTGTGGCGCAGCTCTTGGATTTGAGCCGCCAACTTTGTGTTCAGTAGCCCACCACACCCCACTATGCACTCTCTTCTTTTTAACTCTAGTGGTTGACTTAGTGTTTATCATCCATACCTGTCACTTATCAGAGTCTCTCTTAAGTGCTATTACACCAACCCACACAGAATACAACAACTTTACAATAACATGCTTCCATCCTCTCCCAACATTTTTTCCATTATTATTATATGTTTTGTTTCTAATGCTATCAACGTAACATTACATTTTATTATTTCTATTTAGATAATTATATTTTAAGGAAATTTAAGTATTAGGAAAAAGTGTTATAGATTTATCCTTGTAGTTATCATTTTAAGAGAATACTAGAATGTTGTTTACCTGTGTTTTATTGACTGACTACACAAAGGTCACTGGTGAGGATAAAAACAAATTTGGAATACTGTGATTTAAAATTGGAAAATTTGTGTCTCAAGGTTGTATCCTTTTGTCATTCTTATTTAATCTGTACGTGGAACAAATAATATGAGAAACCAAAGTATATGAAAAAGGACCTGGAATCGAGATTTAATGACCTGCGATATGGAGGTGGCACCATCTTGGTTGCTGAAAGCAAAGAGAACTTGAAGCGCTTACTGATAGAGATCAAAGATTACAGCCTACAGTCTAAAGAACAACAAAAATCTCACAACTGCAATAACAAGCAGTCTTATGACAAATAGAGAGAAGATGAAAGTTGGCAAGGATTGTATTTTACTTGGCCTCCTACTCAAAGACCATGGATGGGGAATCAAGACATCAAATGACATACAGCTTTAAGCAAATCTGTTGCCAAAAAACAAAACAAAACAGAGAACTCTAAGTGTTTAAAAGTAAGGGTGTCAGCCTATGCAACCACGAGGTGTCAAAGGGATCGGGTGTAAGGCATGATCAGAACAAAAATTCTTACCATAGTGAATGATGGGGGGAGTGCGGAGTGGAGATCCAAAGCCCATTAGTAGGCCACTGGAGATCCCCTTGCAGAGGGGTCTCGGGGAGGAGATGAGCCAGTCAGGGTGCGATGTAACAATGATGAGAAATACAACTTTCCTCTAGTTCCTAAATGTTTCCTCCCCGCTCCCACTACCATGACTCGAATTCGATCTTGCAAGTCTGGCTAGACCAGAGGAGGTACACTGGTACAGATAGGAACTGAAAATACAGGGAATCCAGGACGGATGAGCCCTATAGGACCAGTGGTGTGAGTGGCAAAACAGGGAGGGTAAAGGGAGAATGGGTAGGAAAGAGGGAACCGATTACATGGAACTGTGTGTGAACTCCTCCCTGGGGGACAGACAACCGAAAAGCGGATGAAGGGAGACGTCGGACAGGGCAAGATATGACAAAATACCCATTTATAAACTATCGAGGGCTTGTGAGGGAGGGGGGAGCGGGGAGGGAGAGGAAAAATGAGGACCTAATGTCGGGGGTTTAAGTGGAGAGAAAATGTTTTGAGAAACGATGTACAAATGCGCTTTACACAATTGATGTGTGTATGGATTGGGATAACAGTTGTATGAGCCCCTAATAAAATGTTTTAAAAAAGTAAGGGTGTCACTTTGAGGACTGAGGTGCTCCTGACCCAACCTGTAGTATTTTCACTCACCTCATAGCACGTGAAAGCTGGAAAATGAAAAAGTATACCAAGAAATAATGAATGCCTCTAAAGTTAGTGTAGGAGAAGAATATGGAATACACAGCGCACTGCCAGGAGAACCACCCTGTCTGTATTGGAAGAAGCACAGCTGGAGCGCTCCTTCGAAGCCAGGATGGCAAGACTTCACCTCATGCACTTTGGACGTATTCTCAGGAGGGACCATTCCCCGGACAAGGAGACCATTCTTGGTAAAGTGGCGTCTGTTAAAAGGTGGATTGACACAGTGGCTGCCACGATGGGCTCAAAGACAGCCTCCCTCACGGGAGAGGCACAGAATCACCGTGTGGAGCTGCTCTGCGTTGGAGCTCTCTCCGTGGCCCCTCAGAGCAGTCGATATCGTTTGAGGCGCTCCACATTCTTCTCGGTGGATCTACATTTCCATCTGACAGCACCTTCTTCCGAGCCTGAGAGAGTTCCTTCAATAGTTCTTGTAGCATGATTCTGTTCATTTTATATCCGTATCATCTACTTTCATATATCTGAAAGAGTTCTTACTTCACCTTTGATTTTAGGATAGTTTCACTGGATAGAATATGCCACAGTATTTGTTTTCTTCCAGTAGTTTAAATGGTTGCTCCGCAGCCTTCCTGTGTTGCTTCTAGCCAAGAAATTTGCTCTTATCCTTTTTTTTTGTCATATTATTTGTGTTTGGGGTCTTTGTGCTTCTTGGATCTGTGGGTTTATAGTTTCCAGCAAATTCGGGGAGATTTCAGCCACGGTTCCTCCAAATATTTTTCTACCCTCCCTTTCTCCTCCAACAACTCTAATTATCCATGTTGTAGGATGCCTGAAGATGTCCCAGAGTTCACTAGCATGATCTTCTTTTCCTTTTATTTGGATTATCCTCTGTGTGTTGTGTTTGCATCATTTCTATTGCTATATCCAACTTCCCTAATATTTTATAGTTTTTTCCACTAAAGTTTTATTAGGCCTTTTCATATACTCCATGGGTGGCATGAATGAGTTGTACTTGAAGGAGCTGCAATGGTTATGTACTTGATTGCTAAGTGAAAGGTAGGCAGTTCAAATCCCACAGCTGCTCCTTTGGAGAGAAGAGCTGATGATGTGTGCGTGTGTAGACTAAGGCTTAAGAAACTCTATGGGGCAGTCCTATTCCATAGACCCTACAGGGTCTCTGCGACAGCACATAACAACAGCAATACTTACCTAAATGTTGGATCGCAAACCTGCCCAGCGGTTCTGTGGAAGAAAGATGACAACCGATGTCGGTGAAGACGACAGTCAAGAAAATTCTCTGGGGCGTTCTCATCGCTAACCGATGGGGTTTCGGGGTACAGAATTGACTTGAGAGCGGCAGGTTTTTATTTTTAAATGTCTCTACTTAACGGGGTAAATCTTGCCTCCTGTCTTTTGGACCTCAGGAATACAATGATAATGACTGTCTTTTTGTTTAATCATCTTATTGAGGTTCATACAACCCTTATCACAATCTATACATACATCCATTGTGTCAAGCACATTTGTACACTTGTTGCCCTCATCATCCTCAAAACATTTGCTTTCTGCTTGAGCCCTTGGTATCAGCTCCTCATTTTGCCCCCTCCCTGTCCACCCCCCTCCCTCATGAACCCTTGATAATTTATATATTATTTTGTCATGTCTTACACTGTCCGCCGTCTCCCTTCACCCACTTTTCTGTTGTCCATCCCCCAGGGAGGAGTTTATATGGAGATCCTTGTAATTGGTTCCCCCTTTCTACTCCACCTTCCCTCCACCCTCCCGGTATCGCCACTGTCACCACTGATCCTGAAGGGTTCATCTGTCCTGGATTCCCTGTGTTTCCAGTTCCTATCTGTACCAGTGTCCATCCTCTGGTCTAGAAGGCTTTGTAAGGTAGAATTGGGATCATGATAGTGGAGGGGAGGAAGCATTTAAGAAATAGAGGAAAGTTGTATGCTTCATCATTGTGTTGGTCTGGGTAAGCTAGAGAAACAAATCCATGGACACACATATGTGTAGAAGAAAGAGATTTATATACAAGAGCAATTGAACATTGAGAAATCATCCCAGTCCAGTCCAGATCAAGTCCATATGTCTGATATTAGCCCATATGTCCGATACCAATCTATAAAGTCCTCTTCAAACTCACGAAACACGTGCAATGACACTGAATGTAGAAGATCACAGGCCAGTGGGTAGAAAATCTTTGGATCCAGTGTCATTGGAAAGCACTCAGCGCTGCCAGGGGTCTCTCCATCAGGGTGAGTCGATGTGTCTTGTCACCGGCTATGTCTCCCAGGGTATGAGCCGACAGTCTCCCACCTCCATGGAGGAAATACCAGATTTCCCAGAATTCTCAGGAGAAGGACATGCCCACACAGACGCCTCATTGGCTATGATCAGATTGACAGACCAGACTCCACCCCTTCACTCATAATCCTCTCAAATTGACAATTATATAACTACCACAATCATTGGTACCCTCCTCCCCATGACCCTTCTGTATGGGGATGTCCAGTTGTCTACAGATGGGCTTTGGGTACCCACTCCACACTGCCCCTCATTCTCCACAATATGATTTTTTCCCTTTGATGCCTGATGCCTGATCCCTTCGACACCTCGTGATCACACAGGCTGGTGTGTTCTTCCATGTGGGCGTATTGTTGTTGTGAGGTGGCATTCAATTGGCTCTAACTCATAGTGGCCTTATATACAGCAGTACAAAACACTCCCCGGCTTCATACTGGCTGCACAATTGTAGATATGCTGAATCTCTCTTTGGAGCTGGTGGCAGTTACATAATCTGGTGTCAACTTGAGACTAGTAAGAGTGAAGGGGTGGAGTTTAGCCTGTCAATCGGGTCGCTGCTTGATGACCTCATTTGGAGGCACTATGGAGATAAGTAGCTGACTGGAGGCCAGATACACACTCTCTCTGCTTCATCTCCCTGAAAGGCATTCCTGTTGACAAGCCACATGGAGACACACTGATGGAGTCAGAGCCCTGGAGCTGGAGGAGCCACATGGAGACCCACACCAGCACTGAGATCTTTCCACCACCACTGGATCTACAAGATTCTCCACCCAATGGCCTGTGATCTTCCTGCACACGGCATCATTGCATGGCTGGGTGAGTCTAAAGAGGAATTTATAGACTAGTATTGGACATATGGCTAATATTGGAATTATGGATTTGATCTGGACAGGGCTGGCATGTTTCCTAATATACAATTACTCTTTGATATAAAACTCTCTCTTACACACATATGAGTGTCTCTGGATTTGTTTCTCTAGTCTACCCAGATTATCACAGAGCCACTGTGTCAATCCATCTCCATGAAGCTCTACTTTTAAACAGACCCTCTACATTATCAAGTCTGTTAGGCCAGTTTCTCTCAAGAAGCAAAACCAGTGAATCGTATCGACGTATTCGCAGAGACATTGACATCAAGATAATGGTTCACACCGTTTTAGACGAAGGCAGGTTCTAAGTTGGTGGGTCTGATGTCAGCTTGGAGGCTTCTCCTTCTGTTTTGAATGTTTGTGATCTGTTTTATTTCATTTTATTTTTAATCATTTTATTGGCATATACTTTGGGTACAACACAATTCAATAGTTTAAATATATTTAAAAGAGTTGTGGAAGCATCATCATAATCAACATTATATCATTTTCTTCATTCTTGTATCCATTGTTATTAGCTTCCCATTTCCCCCCAAACTCCCTTTGTATTTCTAGGAATATTTCGAAGTTTGTTCTGAAAGGCAATTAAGGTCCCTGAAAGGGCCTTGATCTTATGTCTTGTGGCAGTTACATAGACTCCTGTCAACTTGCGAATGAGTGGCATCTAGCCTGTCAATCAGGTCATAGTCAATGAGGCCTCTGTCTGGGCTTTCCTAAGGATTCTGGGAACTCCTGTCTTCTTCCCTGGAGGCGGGACACCCACTCTCTCTTCTTGACACTCCTGTTGACATGGAGCTACACTGATGTAGCCAGAGCCTTGGGGCTGGAGGAGCATGTGGAGACCCACACCAGCGCTAAGATGCTTCCATTATCACTGGATCCACACGGCTTTCCACCCACTGGCCTATGATCTTCCTACACACGGCATTATTGCATGGCTCGGTGAGTCTAAAGAGGAGTTTATGGACTCGTATTGGACATATTGGCAAATATTGGAATGATGGATTTGATTTGGACTAGACTGGGATGTTTTCTCAATATACAATTGCTCTTTTATATAAAGCTCTTTCTTATACACATACGAGTGTCTATGAATTTGTTTCTCTAGTCCACCTAGACTAACACAAGTCAATTTTTAAAAATTTATAGTAACTCAAATGCATTTAGTGGAGGGTAAATTATTTACCACTACCAAGGTAAGATTATTGTGAGTATGCCACCCAAGAGCCCAGAATTATGAACCTTTCTAGTCTGGCTCTGGGCTACTGGCAATACTGAGTTTTGTGAAAACTCCTGGTAATTTTTTTCCTAACTATTATGTGCATTTATATTTTTGTGTGTCCTGCATTTTCCTCACGATATGAGCTGGCTAGTTCTCTGCTAATAATCAAGATGGACCTTCTGCAGATGTCTGGGCTTCTTTCTCTGTGAGGCTCTCACCTCCTTATCACTCTGCACTATGAACTCCACCAACGAGAGTCTCTGTGGACTCTTAGCTCCAACCTCTTTGCTCAGGGTGTTTGCCAAGCTCCACCTCAGTTCTTCTCTGTGCCGTATAGCCTGGAAACTCTTGCAAGTCATGGGCTGCTAGGAATAGTAAAATCTGGATTTGCTGTACACCTCCGTGTGATGGAGACCCAATGCCCATCTCTAGACAACTGGAAATACCTTGCAGAGGGGTAGTGGGGAGACGAGTCACTTAGGGTCCAGTATAGCAATAATGAAGCCCACAACTTTCCTCTGGTTCTTGAACGCTTCCTCCCCCCAACTACCAGGACCCCAATTTTGCCTTGCAGACCTGGTTGGACTAGATGATGCACAGCGGTACAGACGGGAATTGGGAACGCAGGGAATCTAGGACAGAGGAACCTCTCAGGACCAGGGGTGACAGTGGCGATACCAGGAGGGAAAGGGGATGTAGTAGGGGGGAATGGATCACAGGGAGCTACGTGTGGCCTCCTCTCTGGGGGACGGGCAGCGGAGGGGTGGGTGAAGGGAGACGCCGGACAGTGTAATATAAGATACAATAATAATTTATAAATTATTAGGGGTGCATGGGGGAGAGGGGAGGAGGAAGGGAAGGGGAGGGGGGAAAAAAGGAAAATTAGAGGCTAGCGAATTTTGGGAATGATGAGGGCAACAAATGTATAGATGTGCTTTACACAATTGATCTATGTATTGTGATGAGTTGTATGAGCCCCAATAAATTGATTTAAAAAAAAACTGTTGAAGAATAAAACTGTTTCATGATTTTATAAGGGCCACACCTATGAGCTTTGCTACTGCAGAAGGTGCTATGGTTGAGACAAGCCAGAGAGGTGTCCAGCTACAGGCACTTGGCAAACCTCTCTGGAGAAGCCAGAAGGATGCTTCTAGTGGGAGTAAGACTGGCTGCCATTAGAAAGGTCCGATGGCCACAGGAATCCAGGGAAGTGGAAATGAGGGTCTGTGTGAGACAGTGACAGGAAGGACAGAAAGCCAGGACTCTGAGCTGTCGGAGCACGGATGCCTGTGAATGCTGCTGGCACAGAGACCCGGCCGTTAATGGAACTCACTCCAGCTTCCTTTGTTGATAGGAGTTAGGCATGTAAACAGTGTCTCCAAGGGTGTTTTAACTGCTCAGAACATTTGTTTGATTTAATGAGGCCCCAGGACCCAGCTGTCCTCCCACTTAGCCTTCCACAGAGCATGATTTTCATCCCTTGGAGCGGGATTGTTTATTTCAAATTCAGGCAGAAGAGAGAAGAGCAAACAGCGGGTGGCACCTTAGGGAGGAACTTGTTTGAGAGAGCAAGAGCATCATTCTGGCAAAAGAACTCTTCCTGTCGTCCTTCAGTCTCTCAGGCACCTTTCCTTCCCTGCCGCACAAGCACCAGGAGGTTCAGTTTTAAGGGACAGAAGCTAAAAAGACAAAGACCTTCCCCCAGAGTCAACAGAGAGAACCTCACTTGTGCCAACTCCCTGAATGCAGACTTTGAGCCTCCTTGCTGTGAGTAAATAAACCTCCGTTGGTTGAGCCACCTGCTTGCAGTGTTTCTGTTATCGCAGAAGAAGGTAACTAAGCCTCCCAGCAAAGCCTCCCAGCAAATAGATGCTGAACTGTGTGCCAAGCATTGAATGAGTCAACTCACTTAATTGAGAAAGTGGCTATCAGTACGTGGAACTCTGCGCTGAGACTATGGATAGCAAGTCTTTCTCACTCACTGAAACGCTCTTGTTGTGTGTGTCATTGATTCTATTCTGTCAGAACTCGCATGTCAGAGTAGAACTGCTTCATAGGGCTCCTTGGGCTGCAATCTCTATGAGATCCATTGGTCAGTTGTTTCCCCCACAAGGCTGATGGGGAGTTCAAACAGTGTATCTTTTGGCTAGCAGCAGAGCACATAACCCTTGTGGTGCCAACTCAGTGCTTATTTCTTTGAATCCTACAGCGATGCCTTGAAGTGGTTCACAGAAGAAAGCACAAATCAACATCAAGTCAATGAGACCTCATGGAAATCTCACTCAAAAACAACCCTGGGGTTGGCACCTAAGTATATGGAGGTTTTGAGTGCTTTCAAATAGAGTGAGAATAAGGAAGACCCAATATGGAGTAATTTCCATCCACAGTGAATAGTGCTACAGAAAAGAACCCCACAAAATTAGGGATAAACACCTCAAAATAAGAGATTTTTAATTTTACAACATGAAACACATCTTAGGAAATCACCATTTTCTTACCCTTCCCCACCCGTGAAATAGTCTTACTATCCATTGAATTCAAAGTGAAACTTGAATTCTAGTCATGTATATACTTTGGGAAATGTTATGTAGGCATTTAGTGCCCACTCTGGCCATACTTCTTCTAAGATAGATGTGTTCCTTCTTCTGACAATCCACGGTGTAGTCACCATTCTTCACTAGCCAACAGTTGAAAGACATCAGTTCTTCTTTGGTCTCCCTTACTCACTGTCCAGCTTTCATATGCATATGAAGTGATTGAAACAGCCTGGTTTGGGTTAAGCATATCTTTCTTTCTTTTTTTAACACTTTAAAGAGGTCTTTTGCAGATGTGCCCAATGTAATATGTTCTTTGGCTTTTTGACTGCTGCTTCCATGAGCGTAGTGCTTGGTAAAATAGAGGAGAAACAAAAAAGAGGAAGATCACTGGGGATAGGGATTAACACAGTGGCTACCACAAAGGGCTCACAAAGGATCGTGAGGCTGGTGCAGGAATAGACAGTGCTTCATTCTATTGGTCATTATGGGTTGGAAGTGGCGCAATGGCATCTGCGCTAGGTTAGTTTCTCATGAGAAGCTTTTATATATATACATACATATATGTTAGTTTCTCATGA